>NC_080165.1:11830218-11955218 GCF_950295315.1 Erinaceus europaeus | reverse complement strand
CTGACTTTAATCTGTAATTTCATGAAACAACTGGGGTACTAGCATATTTAACGGACTATTTTGACTCTATCCACAATCAATACCCCCTTTGCAGTCAATTGACTATTTAGAAATCTGCATCAATTATGATGAAGTCTCAAGAGTTACTTCACTGGCTAGGATGAGCTTTGCTCTTTGTGGATAGTAGATACAGCTTTTAAATCCACCATTTCCGGGTTCTTCTTTTTGAGAATTAGAGAAAGACCCATGAATCTCAGAGGTATAAGTTCCTAAACTGTGGTTCTGATGACTGATTTTTCCAACAGATAGTCTTTAATTATAAGGGCTATTTATAGCACACAGCTGGACTCAGGCAGCTAAAGGGTGGAGAATAAGGGTGTGGGGTTGGGGGAGGAAAGCTCTTTCCCCTACTGGCCTTTTAAATGTTAGTGCTGAGCTGTTCCCTTGTTGCTAGATAAATCACAACTCTCATTTATTAGCATTTTCCCAGGTTGGCTACTGTTTTCTAATGAGAACATTGATTACTGGGGATCCTAGATATAAAGACAGATCTATCTGTCTTTAGTGACAAATACAAAGGGTTAAAGTAAAAATTTCTTTGATGATAAGATATGTTTGGAGGTCATTTTAAGGGCACAGCCATTAAACTTCATTTCACAGCACAATTTACTATTTTAAAATCCCATTGTGAACTCAGAGTTTAATCAGTGGGAGGGAAAAAAGTCTTGGTTTTGAGTCACTAGCTGCCACACAGAATATATGAATGTTGATCCATCAGGAAGCACTATTTAGGGCCTTTCGAGTTGTACTAAATTGTTCTTTCATAATAGATACAGACCTGGAGAAGTGAAAAGCCAGTCTCATCTGAAGTCACTCTCAGCAACTTCAGTGGCATAACATAATGCAATAAACACCCAACCTGATGCCTAACTCCTCTCCTAAGAATCTATCCAAAGAAAACACACACACACACACACACACACACACACACACACACACACACACACACACATCTGAAGAGATCTATACATACCTATGTTCATAGCGGTACTGCTTATAATAGCAAAAATGTAGAAACAAACCAAATGTCCAACAACAGAAGAGTGGTTAAGAAAATTATGGTATATATACACACAGTGGCATAATACTCTGTTGTGAGAAATGGTGAAATCTTTCCTCTGGCTACATCTTGGCTAGAACTTGAAGGAATCATGTTAAGGGGATCATGTTATAAGACTGAATACCAGATGATCTCACTCTTAAGTAGGGCTTAAGACATGAAGAAAGAAAAAAACCACAAGATCAAACTTGGGCAAGGGAAGGTCTATTGCAGTGTATCTCAAGACTCTAACAAGGGAAAGGAGAACGGGATGAAAGGGCATTAGAGACCCAGTGTACTATAGTGGAGGAAATAGTCAGTTGGGTTATGGGCAAGGGGGCACACACCTATCATGGGGAGATAAGATAGACTGGACATACGTAACAAGTAACAGACTGTAAATCATTATTTTCCCCCTAACAGAGTGATTGCCAAAAGCCTTGTTACCTAGAAAAGGCAAGAGTTCTAGAATGGAGCAGAGAGGCAGCATAATTCAGTACCTAACCCTACTCACCAGTTTGCAGAAGTCCCATGGCAAGTCAATAAAAACCATTTGAATTTCATGAATAGGAGGGAAATGTGCTGAAATAAAATGCTTTTTTTTTTTTCTGACCAAAATAATGAAAACTATAAGAGTGAAGAAGTGGTGGAAAGAATTTTACTTCTAAAGAGGTAGAGATTCTGGCTCCATGTGAGAGTGAGTGATACAAAGCCTGAGAATTTCCCTTATGGGACATGGGAATGGATTATGAAATAGTATTTTTAGCTGAATCTTAAAAGAAAGAGCAGGACTCAAGTATTCTAACAGAGATGGCCCATGTCTTCTGTTAAATTCCTTTCCCCACTCCATTCTTTCTCAGAGGACTAAAGAGTAAATTAAATGACATATAAGGGCCTTAAGCCGCCATTCAGTGTGCAAAGTAAACCGATTTCAGATTGGGGAGAATCAAGTTGTCATTTATACTCTATTAGAGCAACTAGAACACTTGACAAACTCGATGTGTTTGTGTATAAGTGTATATGAGAGAGACAGAGTGAGAAACAGAGATAGACAAACAATGAAAAATATCATGCATAAAAGACAGCAGAATTAAGGGAAATAAGATATGTTCTTTGGGCAAAGAGGAGTCTTATCAGGTAGAGAGTAGGACTTGTGTTCATGAAGCAACTGTTTCAGTTTCCAGCATTGCATATGCACTGCTCTGAACTCTCTCTAAACAAAATAAATAAGTGCTGTCAAAAGAATGTTCTAAGTGGGGGTATAACATAATGGTTATTCAAAGAGACTGTCATTGTCAAAGTTATCATTGTCATGCCTGAGGCTCTAAAGTCCCAGGTTTAATCCCTCATACTACCATAAGCCAGAGCTGAGCAGTACTTTGAAAGAAAAAGTGTTCTAGCAATTTCTTAGATGATCATAAACCCAAAAGGAATACATAAGGGCAAAATCACACCATCATAGAGATAGTATTAAGCCCTTAACTATAGGAAACAGTAGACGCTGTTGAAAATGAGGTTAATAGAGCAAAAGAAAGCTTTGTGCTAAAGAAAATTCTCATGAGACAACCTCATCTTTTCTGACTGCAGTCATGTTCCATTGTGTATCCCTCAACTGATTTACTTGGTCATCTGTTATTAGAAATTTAGGGTGTTACTCAGGCTGCTTCCACACTTTGCTGTTGTGAATAAAGCAGCTATAAATATACAGGTTTGGTGGTTATCAGGGGCACAGAACTGGTGGAGGTGCAGTGAACTGCATGCACCAACTATGAACATGCAAATCTGGTAGTTATGTAAAACAGCGTGAAATCATGTACACAAAATTTTAAAAATAATAATAAGAAGAAAATACTAATGAAATAGACAAAGAATGAAGTTATTTAGAGTAAAAGTAATAGTTTTGAATTACAAGGATGATACAATGTAAGGTTAATTAGGACCCTTTCCATAGAGAATCCAACTAAGATGAGATGTTATCTAATTGAGGAAAGGTTGAATCTATACATGAAAAAGCCTTCTTTTTCATGGGTAATCTGATGTAGAATGCCTATGCCTAAACTGCAATTGATTAACTAATTAGTTAATTAATAATAATTAAGTAATAATTAATTGATTAGCAAACTAATTAATTATTACTTAAGAATAAAGGAATAACCTTTCAACTACCCTGATGGAAAACACACATCAGTAATTGTCGTTTTCGACGGGTTAGGTTGTTTTCTCCGGGCTGGCTTCACGGGCGGGTAACAGACAACCAGGGACTCATAGTTGAGCTGTAGGCAGTATCTCTTTATTCATGCAGGACTCAGCACAATCTAAGCCGAGCTAAGCTAAACTCAAGGTAAAGTACTCTAAAACTCACAATGCTGTCTTTATATATACTTGCCAAGTAGGGTGGAAACAGGGTGTGACATAGAGAGGGTGGAGAGAAAAGTGACTGGTGACAATCAGAGTGTGACAAGGAGAGGATCAGGGTGTGACAAGGAGGGGGGGTGGAGCAAAAACATATCATGAAACAGTGGGGATTGAACCAATGCCCTGGAGGGAGGTGCTTGTTAACAGCGGTTATATAAATAGAATGAAGTGGTTATGTAAATAGAATAGTGTTAAGCAGGGGGGATTTAAACCAAATGAAACAGAAGGGGTCTCATGCATACCAACAATTCCCCCTTTCTTTTTAACTAATGGCCATTATGGGGTGAACCGAAACGTATATCGTACAGGCGTTTTTAAAAGAACTGGCATATAACATGGAAAACAAAATAGGCGAGCAGCAATAACCAGTGTGATGCCAAGTGGAGCTTTTCTTGCCTCAAAGGGCAAGGCCTAGCAGGCGAAAGGGCATTTCTTGCCTCTGGGAATGCTTCATGCCTCTGGGGGCATCTCTTGCCTCAAAGGGCATTTCTTGCCTCTGGGAATGCTTCATGCCTCAAAGGGCATTTCTTGCCTCTGTGGGCATCTTTTGCCTCTTGGGGCACTTCATGCCTCTGTGGGCATAACCTAATAAGGAGGGGGAGTTTTCTGCCTCTGGGGCAGAGCCTGCAGGCGAGGGGACATGGTCTATAAAGTCTCAAGGCAACTGGCTGAAGTTAGTCTTTGAGAAACACAGCAGCGTGTACCAGTAAGTCCGATGGAGGTGTCAGTCCAAAGTAGCTGACCACAGAAGAAAATGTCAGAGGATGAAATGCTGTACATCTGTCTCGATGGGGAATGTCGGCCACCTGAATTCTGCTTTTCTGTAGAGAGTGATCTTTGGAGTCTGTGAATCTGTTTCTTCAGGTCGTGCCAGGTCTCATCATTGGTTTCCGGGGGCGATGTCAGAGAACAGGATCCAAATGGATTTCCAGGAATTCTATTTGAGTAGATGCTTTTTCATGTGAAGACTTTGACAGCTGAAATTCACTTACTTGTCAAACAAAACTTGTAGCAGATTAGAAGTTTACTATAATTGATAACTCCATTATAATTGGAAGTCCTTTTTAGTATGATTTTAAGGTTGTTTAAACAGTTTAAACTCAATAAAATGTGGAAAGGTAAACAGAAGAACCACGGTTAAAAGCCTCAGGCATGAGAATAATTAACATAATCATTGCACTATCTGCCCCACCCATAACTCATACAGTTTTTAGGATTAAACGTTTCAGATTCATGTCAAGACGTAAAAGAGAAATCAAAGGAGGAAAAAAACAACTTTTTGCATTGTTTCTGGATGTCTCTAGAAATCATGGCTGCGTCCAGCATTTTTTTTTAAGTCAATGTCAAACAAAAATTCAGTCATTCAAATCATTGTCTTATGAAACGCAACTTGAACCAGATTATCAAGATCTCACCATGTAGGATTAAGAATCCCCAGAGGGTGACCTAGTCCAAAAAGGTCCTCGAAATTCCATTTAGGGTGTTTCTGACTGTTCCTGCTGGATTGCTTCAGGCACCCATTTTTAAAAGCGTCTTCCCATTGAAGAAAGAATCCAATCAGGAGAGTAGAACTAACCACATGTCTCCATACTTGGGAACTGCCAGGGTACTCGAGAATGTTCTTCAAATTAGAGTAGTCCTTCTCCATGGGAAACATTCGAGAAGAAGTCCAGAAAGTCCCAGGGGAAATCCCCATGCATATCCCAAGGTCTACGATCACGGTCATAAAGAACCAAACTGTGGCCTGGAGCAAAATGTAGTCCTTTTCCTCAGGAAACATGGGAGAGGGAATCCAGAAAGTCCAAGGAGAAATCTCCGTGCATCTCCCAAACTCTATGATCCCGGTCATAAGAAACCAAAGTTTCCGGTCAGAGAAACAAAGTTTGGCCCAGAGCAAAATGTTCCAGAGACAGAGTAACTGTCTCATGATGAAACAGTAGAGGCTTTGGCAAACCTCTTCGTAAGTAGAAAGGCAACCCATGGTGGATGGGTAGCCAAGTTTACTTATCTGGACGATGGGGGGGTAGGGTCCCACGTTGATGCCGGTCCATGTTTCAGGGCTTATTTCAGTCCCTGTTCAGGCGCCATATGTCGTTTTCGATGGGTTAGGTTGTTTTCTCCGGGCTGGCTTCACGGGCGGGTAACAGACAACCAGGGACTCATAGTTGAGTTGTAGGCAGTATCTCTTTATTCATGCAGGACTCAGCACAATCTAAGCCGAGCTAAGCTAAACTCAAGGTAAAGTACTCTAAAACTCACAATGCTGTCTTTATATATACTTGCCAAGTAGGGTGGAAACAGGGTGTGACATAGAGAGGGTGGAGAGAAAAGTGACTGGTGACAATCAGAGTGTGACAAGGAGAGGATCAGGGTGTGACAAGGAGGGGGGGTGGAGCAAAAACATATCATGAAACAGTGGGGATTGAACCAATGCCCTGGAGGGAGGTGCTTGTTAACAGCGGTTATATAAATAGAATGAAGTGGTTATGTAAATAGAATAGTGTTAAGCAGGGGGGATTTAAACCAAATGAAACAGAAGGGGTCTCATGCATACCAACAAGTAATAAAGAAAGAAATTAAGCAACAGTCAGACATGATGGCATCATTAAATGATAAAACAATCAATCACTATTTACAGAGTCCTGAGAGAAAGAACGATAGACTCAAGAACTGTGTGCAAGGCTCAGAGGTTTTGCAAGTTTAAAGGTGACCCACACATATTTTCAAACATGCAGGACCTCAGGAATACCAGACTTGTAAAGAGTGTGAAAATGTGATAGCAAGATAACAAAGAACCGGGAACAGACTCTAGTGAAAATCTGGTAGTGAGAAGATTTTATATACGTTAAATATTTTTTAGAATTATAGTAACAGCGAAAAAACATGCCAAAGAGATAACAATAATCACCCTATGAAAAAACTAGACCTGAGGGAGGAAAGGAAAGAGAAAGACAAGAGTGTCAGAGCTTTAATGTGTAAGCTCTCTCCGTTAATCGACACCATCTAGAATTAAAATATAGCTTACGACACATAACTACTGTTCTTTTAGTGATTTTCATAATTCAAAGAAATACGCTGAGAGGAATCTGTTAGGAAGTAGAATTTTGGCTGTTGCAGTTCAGCTTTTTAAATTTTATTGATGTAAAATGGGATAGAGTTGATTAAATAAACTAGTCAATCAACTACTCAACCGTTTTTAAAATCAGTCTTAATGCTGAATAGAATTTTATCCAATCAAATGCAATACCCCATCTGACATTAAAAATACTAATGGAATACAACAGAGAAAATGAATTAGACCTTAGAAATACCTTCATTAGCGAACAGGTGAGGTAGCACAATGGCTACGCAAAAAAAGACTTTCATGACTGAGGTTCCAAAATCGCAGGCCCAATCCCCTTTACTACTGTCATCCATAACTAAGAAGTGCTTTGATCTCTCTCTATCTCTATCTCTCTCACTAAAATATTTGTTAAGACAAGTGAAATTTCTTTGCATCATATATGAAAATTAATTCAAAAAATAAAAATTTAAATGTATAACTAAATGTTATAGTACTTTTTAAAAGTAGAAAAGTTTGTTCCATTGGGCTAGGCAAATTCCCTGATCTTATATCAAAATATGAACATTATACTAAAGACATACCATATATTACCATGCTATTAGACCAAGAGAGCACATTTGGAAATTATATTTTGTCACATTAAGAGTGACTCTTTTTCACCAAAATATACAAAGAGCTCAGCAAACTTAGCAACAAAAAATCAAATGACCCCATTCAAAAATGGACAGAGGATATGAATAAAACATTCACTCCAGAGGAGATCCAAAAGGCTAACAAACATATGAAAAATTGCTCCAGGTTGTTGATTGTCAGAGAAATGCAAATAAAGACAACACTGAGATATCAGCTCACTGCTGTAAGAATGGCATACATCAAAAAGGACAGCAGCAACAAATGCTGGAGAGGCTGTGGGGACAGAGGAACCATTCTGTGCTGCTGGTGGGAATGTAAATTGGTCCAGTCTCTCTGGAGAACTCTCACAAGGCTAGACATGGACCTTCCATATGACCCAGTAATTAATTCCTCTCCTGGGAATATACCCCAAGGACTCCATAACACCCAACCAAAAAGATATGTGTACTCCTATGTTCATAGCAGCACAATTTGTAATAGCTAAAACCTGGAAGCAACCCAGGTGCCCAATAACAGATGAGTGGCTGAGAAAGCTGTGGTATATATACACAATGGAATAGTATGCAGTTATTAAGAACAATGAACCCACCTTCTCTGACCCATCATGGATGGAGCAAGAAGAAATTATGTTAAGTGAGCTAAGTCAGAAAGATAAAGATGAGTATGAGATGATCCCATTCATAAAAAGAAGTTGAGAGGTGGCAATCATTGTGTTGGCTAGGTTGTGATCAGCAGATGCAATATTATTTGATATGGATTGAGAGAGGCATACGGGAAAGTGGGCCCTATCCAATGGTTCCAGGACTGGGGGAAGTAGAGGCTCTAAAGTGGAGATGTGAGGTTCCTGCTATCTTAGGGTTCAAAAAGACAGTCGATAGTTAAAGTTATCATCACATTATTTGGTAATTGGGTTAACTTTGAAAAGTCCTTTTGTTAGGGTTTGCTGTACAGTACCCAGTATCTTAATATATAGCTGTGCTATTGGATGCTTCTGATCTACTTGGTCTAGGCTTTTGAGAGAGTCTGCATATCAATTACACTGCATATATTGAGAAAAGATTCAGTTTGTGTTTTGAAAAACTTCAAGACGTACAATTAATTTTCCCCCTCTTGTATTAATTAACTAGTGATGTATATGACTACATTTTACTAGGAGTGTACATAAACACCATTCCCACCACCAAAACACTGTGACCCATCCCTCCCACCCACTCCCACCCCCCATTGTCCCAGGAAGCTGCATGTCTACCCCTCACCTCAGGGTTATTACTTTGGTGCCCTACTTACAATTTGGTCAGGTCCTGCTTCACTTCAGACTGTGTCCAGAGACTACACGTGTGGAATGACAACCCCTCAGCTTCATTACTTGGGTGAGACCTTTCCTTTCATAGTATACTCTAATTCCATCTCAGGTGGTTCACTTTCTAACAAAGTCCCAAAACCTAGATATACACCAGTTTCTGTGAGAGAGAGCATATGTTCACACGTATCTGTAAACTACTGCAAAATATATACCTGAAAGCAGAAGTGCACTAGAGTTTGCAGTGAGTATCCCCCTAACACTTCCTCTCCACTATTCCAAGCTTTGGGTCCATGATTGCTCAACAACTTGTTTGGCTTCGTATGTTAACTCTATTCAGTCACCAGGTTCCAGATGTCATCAGGATGCCGGCCAGGCTTCCCTGGACTGAAGACCCCACCAATGTGCCCTGGAGCTCCGCTTCCCCAGAGACCCACCCTACTAGGGAAAGAGAGAGGCAGACTGGGAGTATGGACTGACCACTCAACGCCCATGTTCAGCAGGGAAGCAATTACAGAAGCCAGACCTTCTACCCCTGGGTCCATGCTCCCAGAGGGATAGAGAATGGGAAAGCTATCAGGGGAGGGGGTGGGATATGGAGAATAGGTGGTGGGAATTGTGTGGAGTTGTACCCCTCCTACCCTATGGTTTTGTTAATTAATACTTTCTTAAATAAAAAAATAATAAAAATAATGCTTTCACTGCAAAAAAAAAAAAGAAGTTGAGAAAGAAGAACAGAAAGGGACATTCAAAGCAAGAGTTAACTGAATTTGGAGTAGGGCACCAAAGAAAAAACTCTGGGTGGAGGTTGAGGGGGGCGAATGTTCAGCTTCATGGGGTGGGGGAGAGGGGTGGGGGGAGGGGATGGGACACAGTCTTTTGGTGGTGGGAATGGTGTTTATGTACACTCCTATCAATTTGCAGACATATATATAAGAAACTTTGAAAGACAGTGCTAAAAGCATGAAAAGTTAAGTCCAGAGGAGAAGATATTTATTAAATATGTATGTGATGAAGGACTTGTATCTAGAGGAAGTAAATAAAGCTTGAAACTTAGTATGAAAATGAATAAAATTTTAAAAGAATGGCAAAATATTTGAACAGATAAAACAATGGCAAAATATTTGAACATCAAAGAAAATCCATGAATGACAAACAAGAATGACAAAGACATTCAACACCATTAGTCAAAGGAAAATGCAAATTAAAATCACAATGTGTTAAGATCACACATCTAGGAGATGGTCTACATTAAGAAGACCGATTATGTCAAGTGTCAGGGGGGCCAGGTGGTGATGAAGCAAGTAGAGCTTAATTAAACTCTACCATAAATGAAGATTCAAGTTCAAGCCCAAGTTCAGGTTCCCACGTGCAGAGGTGGTAGAGAGAAACTTTGCAAGTGATGAAGCAGTGCTATAATTCTTTCTCTCTCCTCCCTTTCTCTATGTATAAAAAAAAGAAAGAAAGAAAGAGAGAGAGAAAGAGAGAGGGGGGTAGGAAGAAAAAAAGGCATTGAGAGCAGGTGATTCACCATGCAGGTACCAAGCCCCAGTGATAAATCTGGTAGCAAAGTCAATGAATAATAAAACCAAGTTTTGGGATATTTGAACACCGGAGACTATTATACACTGCTGGTGGGAATGTAAAATGGTACAACCATTTTGGAAAACTGTCTGACAGTTTCTCAAAAATTAAACACACACCTACTAGATGACTCAGCTTTCCCACAGCTAGATATTTATCTACCTAAAATAAATAAAAGCTTCTACTTTTTATTATGAATATTCCCACTAGTTTTTCAGAGATAAACACAAGAGCCAGCCCCAATATTCTTTACCAGTACATGAGTGAATAAACAATTTGTGACTTGTCTACATAGTGTAATATCCCAGCAATTAAATGGACTGAAGGTTTGATACAAATAATTACACAGATGAACCTCCAAATGAGATAATAAAAAATAAAAAAACAGGCATGAATGAAACCAAGCTAAAAGAGTTCATACTGTATAATCCCATTTACATAAAATTCTAGAAAATACAGATCAGTGAATAGTGACAGAAAGCGGACTAGTGATTACTTCAGGTGGTTAAAAAAAAAAAGCAGAAAGACATCAAAGGAAAAACCTACAAAGGAGACTTCTGGGTGGTGACGACTTTGCTCATCATTTTCATTTGGTAATGGTTTCATGTGCTCATGTACATGACAAAATTATTGAACAGAGATCTCTGGTTATCAGATTGTTATTATATGTCACCATAGCTCAATAAAGTTATAAAAAGAAACTATATTAAGCAGCAGCTATAGCATAATTTCATTTATGACTTAAAAGCTGTATATATTCGGGAGTCAGGCGGAGGCTCAGCGGGTTAAGCGCACGTGGTGCAAAGCACAAGGACCGGCTTAAGGAACCTGGTTTGAGCCCTCGGCTCCCCAGCTGCAGGGGAGTCGCTTCACAGGCGGTGAAGCAGGTCTGCAGGTGTCTACCTTTTTCTCCCCCTCTCTGTTTTCCCCTCCTCTCTCCATTTCTCTCTGTCCTATGCAACAACAACGACAGCAATAGTAGCTACAACAATAAAAAAACAAGGGCAACAAATAAATAAATATAAAAGTTAAAAAAGCTGTATCTATTCAAATATTTATATAGACTTACAGTAATGTATAGAAAATATCTTGCTATATCTTGGTGATGAAATTCATGGTGACTTCCTCCTTTATTATTTTTTTCCTGTCAGGGCCTTATGACGACACAACTTCATTCCTCCCTGAGAACCATATTTTCCCCTGCTCTTTTAATCTACAGATAGACAAGTAAAGATAGAAAGAGAGAGAGAGGGAGGGAGGGAGAGACACAAAGAGAGACCACGCACTGTTCATAGAGACTCATTGTATGGTGATGTTTGATGTGGTCCTGGGAGCTTGAACCCTGGTCACTGCGTATAGTAAAAGTGAGTGCTCTACAGGGTAAGCTATATTCTGGTCTCAAAGATTATGATGATGATGATTTTTCTTTTTTTATCAGAGGGAAGGTTTATTTTTTAAACTTCCATGTTATCACACAGCACGGATTGGAGGACATGATGAGCATACGGCTGAGGCTGACCATAAGAATATAATTAGCATACAACCGCCATATGTGATCAGCATATGCTGAATTGAGGCTGATAGACTTACGTAAACCAAAATTATTTAACTACCAGGCTGCAGAAGTCTCTCTCTTTTCCTGCACTCTGTGCTTTCATCTCCCTGCTGCCTATGTGCTGGTGGTGGTGTCCGCCATGGCCGCTCCTCCTGAGACTTGTACACGGGTAGCTGAAATCTGGTAACTAGCTTATGGATTCATGGGCTTAGTCTTATCTCAGTCACTATTTGCCTCTTTACTGTACCTAATAACTTCCATGTAATAAACCTTGATAGTTTGAAACCTGCACCAAGCCACGCTCCCCAATGAAGTCCTTTATTTCAATGACAATACTTCCATTTATTTTTTTTTCCTAGATTGCCTAAATTTTTTTTAGAGATACCTTGTGTTCTGTGTTCACAGCAACAATATATATGTACATACTAATGTCTATATACTATCATAGGTATTTTTTTTTACTTTTAAAAATGTTTAATTTTCTTCTCAAATATTTTTCATGGGGGAAAAAATGTCAAACGCCCTTCTGTGCCCAGTGGAATGTGTGTGTGTATGTGTGTTGGTTGCTTCTCTGAATTCAAGTAGTAGTTTTATGGGGAACAATTAAACAAAATTAACTTTAAAAGGTGGAAAAGGCCGTGCTCTTTGAGGGGGAGGGAAGGCCAACCCCGCTGAGCTGGGTCACCAAGAGCCAGGAGAAATGGGATGCTTCTGTGGCAGAAGACCACTTATAGGGGGTGGTTGGTCTGTGCTTGATTCTGACGGAGTGGAGCCAGACGACACAAACCTTACCCAGGACCTGGCTCAGCAATCTGACTGGATCGGGCGGGCTCTGCCCTCGGAGGGGAAAAATCCCCTCGACCCCAGTACAGCTGGATAGACTGGAAGACCCTTAAGCACAACAATACCGGGCATCTCTCCAAACTTGTGGGCATGGGGCTCAAGAAGATTTCCATTTAGTACTGAAAAAACAAAGCAGTGACACACTTCTTGATTCTCCGACTTCCTGCAGCACATACTTTTGACTTGTATTCTGTTGGATTTTCTGCATCTTTTCAAATACATACAAGGCATTTTTCTTATCCTGAGTACATCTCTTCTATGGCTGTTAGAATGTTAGAAGGTCTTTTCTTCAATATAGATGTACTACTATAGCTGATCAATGTCATAGTTAAAAGTGATGTTCTCATAAAGGCCAGGATTCCTGGGACTCTTGTAGAATGCAGTTTCATATCTAATCCTGGTTATAATGGTGTTTGGTTTTTTTATATACCAATGGATCTGACTTCTGAGTAACAAGAACAAGATTCAAAGGTGGAGAATTTAATCTGGAGAAAAATTATTCCCGGTATGAGTTCCACTCCAGCTTTTGTAAATGACAAACCCCCAGTCACAGCCTGGTGGTGATCAATCCTCATTGTAGGTGAGAGTCATATAGAGTAGATGTCAAACTGTGCCTATAATACTTGGAGTTCTTTCAAAGAATCTCAGTTGTGTTATCGGATGTTGTGTTATCGGTGTCCAAGTATCTATTGCTGGTGGGAGGGGCTTTCAGGTATCTTTCTTAAATGTTAGCAGCTCTGCCTTTTCTTGCATATGTATTTGGGCTCTATTGCTATTTGCTTGAAAAAAATCATTGTAGAAAATAAATTTAAAACCTGTTAGCCTGGGAATGCAAAGACCTGTCGCTCCCGTCCTTGCCAGGCTCCTCATCTTTGATACTGCCTGGGCTTCAATCACTGCTTTTAACAGCCAGGATTTTGATCCAAAGAAAAAGAAAGTCATCTATCATCTCCTTGGCTCTTCATAGTGGTGGGCTTAACAACAAGCTGTCTCCTGCCTCAGTACTCTTGAAAATGTTATGCTAACCCGCAAAATGTCCTTTGGCACATTTTCCTTCAAACCTTGCTTTACCAAATAAATGCTTTCTGACATCTTAAGACTCTGCGGGTTTCACACTCGATGTCTTTCCCACCACTTGGATTTGGATGTTTTTCCTTTGTGCTCCCACAGTATTGACTGCTTGGAGCATGTTTCCTATAACATCCCTTTGTTTGGCACTATTGGTTTGATTGTCTTTGTTTTCATTACCAGATCTGAAGTTATGAGAATGAAGCAAGTAAGTACTATGCTGTTGTTTTATTTTTTCATTTTGTCTTCCAGTACAGAGTGGACATTCAATGAGTTCTGCTGAATGAATGGATGTGGTTGAAACTGGATGTAGGCTCCCTTTTAATATCTCTTCCTCCTTTCCCCATACCCTTTCTTCCCCTATTTCTTTCTTCCTTCCTTCCTTCCTTCCTTCCTTCCTTCCTTCCTTCCTTCCTTCCTTTCTTTCTTTCTTTCTTTCTTTCTTTCTTTCTTCCTTTATTTCTCTCTTCCCTTCTTTTTTCCCCTTCTTTCTTTTTACCTGCGATTCACTTGAACTTCATGCTTAAGTGACTATACTGCTTCCAGCAGACTTACCTTTTTTCTTTAAATGGACGTGAGAGACAGAAAGGGAGAGACAGAGAGAAATGGAGACATATCATAGCAACATTCTACCACTCACAAAAATTTTTCATGATGCTCCCATACAATGAAGAGGAGATCAAACCCAAGTCCTCAAACATGACGAAGTATGTGCTTCTCTAGGTGACCTATCTCCATGTCCCTCACTCTTAATTAGATCAGGTTACATGAACTAATCAGAAGACCAACAGACCTTTAGTTGAAATTGACAAGTTGTGGCTAGAACTTACATCAAACTGTAAAGATCTAGAATAGCAAAAATATATTGATAAAAAATTAAGTTGGAGGATGGTCTAATCTGAAGATTTAAGAACAGGCAAATCTAACCTATTGTGAGAATCTAGAATAGTAGTTGTTGAAATTTATATAAGTTGACTACCAATGAGCATATGGAAAATCTATGGGCTGATAAACAAGAAAATACAATGCAACACGAGTGCCACCCCAGCAGGCTTCACTTCAGACTCTGTCCAGAGACTTCAGGTGTGGAGTGACAACCCTTCAGCTTCATCACTCGGATGAGACCTTTCCTTTCATAGTATTCTCTAACTCCATCCCAGGTGGTTCACTTCCTAACAAAGTCCCAAAACCTAGATATAGACCAGGTTCCAGGAGATAGAGCATATGTCCACACGTATCCATATACCAGGGCAAATATATACCTGAAAGCAGAAGTACACTAGAGTTTGCAGTGAGTACCCTCCCAACACTTCCTCTCCACTATTCCATCCTTTGGGTCCATGATTCTTCAACAATTTGTTTGGCTTTGTATATTAACTCTCTTTTCAGCCCCCAGGTTCCAGATGCCATCAGGATGCCAGCCAGGGTTCCCTGGACTGAAGACCCCACCAATGTGTCCTAGAGCTCAGCTTCCCCAGAGACCCACCCTATTAGGGAAAGAGAGAGGCAGACTGGGAGTATGGACCGACCAGTCAATGTCCATGTTCAGCGGGGAAGCAATTATAGAAGCCAGACCTTCCACCTTCTGCAACCCACAATGACCCTGGGTCCATGCTCCCAGAGGGATAGAGAATGGGAAAGCTGTTGGGGAGGGGATGGGATATGAAGATCGGGTGGCAGGAATTGTGTGGAGTTGTACTCCCCCATCCTATGATTTTGTTAATGTCTCCTTTCTTAAATAAAAAAAAATAAAAAGAAAAAAGAATACAATGCATATATTTTTGCCTTGGGTGGTGATTATTCCAATACAAAATTCATTGCAATTTACATTTAATAGCCAAGAATTCTATTATATGAATTTTACTTCTTTTTAAAAATTGTTTTATTATCTTTATTTAGTGGATAAAGACAACCAGAAATTGGGAGGGAAGAGGCTGATAGAGAGGGAGAGAGGCAGAGAGACACCTGAAGCCTTGCTTCACCACTAACAAAGCTTTCCCCCTGCAGGTGGGGACTAGGGGCTTGAAACTCTAACTTAAACGGAAGTATGTAACTTCCGTTACATACTTATGAAAATGTCTCTCTCTGTAAATATATATATTTGATACAGGTTCTGGTGGGGAGATAACTAGATTCATTTTTATGAAAACAATTACAGTAAGCTTAACTTTGTTCCCCTTAGTAACTGAGGGTTTCCATCGAGCCAAAACATATCTTACTAATTAACAATAATAACAGTTAAATAAAGAATAAAGTCAAATATAGTCAAACTAAGAAAGAGAAATATTTTAAGAGTTATCTGCTTTTTTTAAAAAATTGCTAACTCAGATAGTTGCTTGATGTAGGAAGGTTTAGAGTAACAGCCCTGAAAACATCTGCAAGAAAAGAATGGATGAATATTAAAGGGGGATGCAGAGCAAGAAGAGGAAGATGATGACCAGGGAGGCTGTGATGACAGGGGTGTAAAGAAAGCAAGAGAGGAAGCCTGAATGCACTAAGATGTGGAAGTGGGGGGCATATGTAGGGTGCTCCGCTATCTTTGCTTTCCACCTATCTCGGAGAAGTGAGCCCCTGGAGACCAGAGCCGCCGGCACAGCTTGGAGGGAGTGCTACAAAGCATCTCTATGTTTTGGAAATAGCCTGTGTGATCACAAAATAGATGCAGTACTGAAACCTCATTTCAGAAAGCTGTTCTGGGAAAGCAGACTAAAATTTAGATGGACTATGATTATCACATTCGGGGAATGGCTTGTAATAAATGTCTGTTTTTCTCCAAAAGTATGAGGAGAGCAGGCATAAGAAATGTAACCTTCATAATTGAGGAGCCAGGCCGTTTGCTTACAAAGGGAAATTTCATTATATTTCTGGTTTTTACCATAAGAGGGGGAAAGGAGAGAGAGAGAGAGGGAGGGAGAGATGTCTGAACATTTTATTGTTTTGTCATTTCTCATCCTTCCCCACCTAAAAGAGAATGTGTGCAAACAGACAGGGTGTGCAAACAGCATTACATCTGTACCCAAGGAACTTTCATGATAGGGAGCAAGGACAGGCAGAGGACAAATCTTAAATTTCCTATAAGAGTGTGCACTAAACAGTGGGATTAGCCAACCCAAGACCCATGGATCCAGTTCTACCAGTGCCTCTGGACAAGCCTGTTCATGTCAGGAGACCATAGTTTCTTCATATCCACAGTAACTGCTAAGAGAATGGATATAATTTCTCAAGAGCTATGAAAACTATTTCTAGTGGGCCAAGTCTCATTTCTTCACTGGCACTCGTATTTGTTAACTGTTTAAAACTCACTTATGCATTTATTTGAGATTTATTCATTTATTGGATAAAGACAGATAAATTAAGGGAGGGGAAGGTAGAGAAGGAATAGGAAAGAGAGGCACCTGTAGACCACTCAGAAAGCTTCATTCCTGCAGAAAAGGACTGGTGGACTTGAACCCTGGTCCTCTGTACTCATCCCAGTGTGCCACCACCCTGCCTCATAGTTGTTGTAAGAAGAAGAAGAAGAAGAAGAAGAAGAAGAAGAAGAAGAAGAAGAAGAAGAAGAAGAAGAAGAAGAAGAAGAAGAAGACTCTTTAACAAACAGCAATGAAGATCTCTGACAAATAAAGTGACTTTCTGAGCTTCTTGGTTTGAGATGTTCAACAACCTGAACTAGAGGCCATATTTACTGTCGGAGTCTCTTGGTCATTCCTGAGCCATAGAAATCAACCCCTAGCACAGCTATATACAAGATACTGGGTACTGTACAGCAAACCCTGAAAAAAGTATTTTTCAAAGTTAACCCAATTACCAAATAATTTGATGATAACATTAACTATCCATTGTCGTTTTGAACCCTACGACAGCAGGAACCTCACATCTCCACTATAGAGCCTCTACTTCCACCAGTCCTGGAACCCTTGGATAGGGCCCACTTTCCCGTATGCCTCTCCCAATCCATTCAAATAATATTGCATCTGCTGATCACAACCTAACCAATGCCATGACTGCCACCTCAACATGCTTCACCTCAGATTGTGTCCAGAGACTTCACGTGTGGAATGACAACCCTTCAGCTTCATTACTCGGGTGAGACCTTTCCTTTCATAGTATACTCTAATTTCATCTCAGGTGGTTCACTTTCTAACAAAGTCCCAAAACCTAGATATACACCAGTTTCTGTAAGAGAGAGCATATGTTCACACGTATCTGTAAACTACTGCAAAATATATACCTGAAAGCAGAAGTACACTAGAGTTTGCAGTGAGTATCCCCCTAACACTTTCTCTCCACTATTCCAAGCTTTGGGTCCATGATTGCTCAACAATTTGTTTGACTTCGTATGTTAACTCTCTATTCAATCACCAGGTTCCAGATGCCATCAGGGTGCCAGCCAGGCTCCCCTAGACTGAAGACCCCACCAATATGTCCTGGAGCTCTGCTTCCCCAGAGACCCACCCTACTAGGGAAAGAGAGAGGCAGACTGTGAGTATGGACCGACCACTCAATGCCCATGTTCAGCGGGGAAGCAATTACAGAAGCCAGACCTTCTACCTTCTGCAACCCACAATGACCCTGGGTCCATGCTCCCAGAGGGATAGAGAATGGGAAAGCTGTCAGGGGAGGGGGTGGGATATGGAGAATGGGTGGTGGGAATTGTGTGGAATTGTACCCCTCCTACCCTATGGTTTTGTTAATTAATCCTTTCTTAAATAAATAAAAAAAAGAAATCAACCCCTTTCCTCCCCACCATCACCACACATAAAGATGTACTACAGATACCTGGACTCTCACATTCAGGGTCTGAAAAACCTGTTAGAATTGGTATTTTAGTATTTATTTATTTATGATTAGATAGAGACTGAGAGAAATTGGGGTGAGGTGGTAGTATACCTGGTTAAGCACACACATCACAGTGTGCAAGGACTCAGGTTAAAGCCCCTGGTTCCCACTTGCTGGGGGAATAGCTTCAGGAATGGTGAAGCTGGGCTGAAGGTGTCTGTCTTTCTATTTCCCCCTTTCCCTCTTGCTTTCTCTCTGTCTCTATCCAATAATAAATAAAAAAAACTATCAAAACAATTTAAAAAACAGAGACAGAGAAATTGAGAGAAAAGAGGTGATAGAGAGGGAGAGAGACAGAGGGACACCTGCAGCCCAGCTTCACCACTTGTGAAGCTTTCCCTCTCTGCAGGTGGGGACTGGAGGGTTGAACCTGGGTCCTTGCACACTGTAATGTGTGCGCTTAAACAGGTGTGCCACCATCTGGCGCTGGTGTTTTATTATTTCTGCCTGTACGGCTGTTTTAATGTTTTCCATTAATCCTAATTGGTTCATTCCCTGAAGCAGCTACCCTTAACTGAGGTATTTCTCCTTTGGAATGGTTCTAAGATGCACCAGGGAGTTCTGGCTTTTTCTGCTGTTTCAAAGTGAGGAACATCATCCTAATATTCCTGAGTATGGCCAATAGAGAGAGAAGGCAACAGTTTATAGGTCGGTAGAGTAGAAATACATGAACCCTCTGAATGCATGCAAATCCATTTTGGACACACCTCCTGTAATGACGACCTGCCTGCGTCAACCTCTAGCCACGAGTGGAGCCTTCAGCATGCAAGCCATACCATGCTTCCTAAACACCAACTGCAGGTATACCTCTATCTTCACAAGGGTGGGACTGAATCATACTCAGTGGTAAGTAGTAGTCTAGTGATAGTGAGTCCAAGCACCATCACCACTGGAAAGTCTGATTGGCTCAGAAACTAGGACCATCATATACTGGACTGGCTGCACTAGCACCATCATATACTAGACTAGCCCCACTAACACCATCATATACTGGACTGGCTCCATGAGCACCATCATATACTGAATAGCCCCAATAGCACCATCATATACTGGACTGGCTGCATTAGCACCATCATATATTGGACTGGCTGCACTAGCACCATCATATACTGGACAGCCCCACTAGCACCATCATATACTGGACTGTCCCCACTAGCACCATCATACTGGACTGGCTGCACTATCACCATCATATACTGGACTGGCTGCACTAGCACCATCATATACTGGACTGGCTCCACTAGCACCAACATATACTGGACTGGCCCCACTAGCACCATCATATACTGGACTGGCTGCACTAGCACCATCACATCCTGGACTGGCTGCACTAGCACCATCATATACTAGACTGTCCCCACTAGCACCATCATATCCTGGACTGGCTACACTAGCACCATCATATACTGGACTGTCCTCACTAGCACCATCATATACTGGACTGGCTGCACTAGCACCATCATATACTGGACTGGCTGTACTATCACCATCATATACTGGACTGTCCCCACTAGCACCATCATATCCTGGACTGGCCCCACTAGCACCATCATATCCTGGACTGGCCCCACTAGCACCATCATATACTGGACTGGCTGCACTAGCACCATCATATACTGGACTGGCTCCACTAGTACCATCATATACTGGACTGGCTGCACTAGCACTATCATATCCTGGACTGGCCCAAGTAGCACCATCATATACTGGACTGTCCCCACTAGCACCATCATATCCTGGACTGGCCCCACTAGCACCATCATATACTGGACTGGCTGCACTAGCACCATCATATACTGGACTGGCTGCACTAGCACCATCATAACCTGGACTGGCCCCACTAGCACCATCATATACTGGACTGTCCCCACTAGCACCATCATATACTGGACAGGCTGTACTAGCACCATCATATCCTGGACTGGCTGCACTAGCACCATCATATACTGGACTAGCTGCACTAGCACCATCATATGCTGGACTGGCCCCACTAGCACCATCATATACTGGACTGTCCCCACGAGCACCATCATATACTGGACTGTCCCCACGAGCACCATCATATACTGGACTGGCTGCACAAGCACCATCATATACTGGACTGGCTGCACTAGCACCATCATATACTGGACTGGCCCCACTAGCACCATCATATACTGGACTGGCTCCACTAGCACCAACATATACTGGACTGGCTGCACTAGCACCATCATATACTGGACTGGCTGCACTAGCAACATCATATACTGGACTGGCTTCACTAGCACCATCATATCCTGGACTGGCTGCACTAGCACCATCATATACTGGACCTGCCCCACTAGCACCATCATATACTGGACTGGCTGCACTAGCACCATCATATACTGGACTGGCTGCACTAGCACCATCATATACTGGACTGGCCCCACTAGCACCATCATATACTGGACTGGCTGCACTAGCACCAACATATACTGGACTGGCTGCACTAGCACCATCATACTGGACTGACTGCACTAGCAACATCATATACTGGACTGGCTCCACTAGCACCATCATATGCTGGACTGGCCCCACTAGCACCATCATATCCTGGACTGGCTGCACTAGCACCATCATATCCTGGACTGGCCCCACTAGCACCATCATATCCTGGACTGGCCCCACTAGCCCCATCATATCCTGGACTGGCTGTACTAGCACTATCATATACTGGACTGTCTGCACTAGCACCATCATATCCTGGACTGGCCCCACTAGCAACATCATATACTGGACTGGCTATACTAGCATCATCATATACTAGACTGGCTACACTAGCACCATCATATACTGGACAGGCTGCACTAACACCATCATATCCTGGACTGGACCCAATAGCACCATCATATACTGTACTGGCCCCACTCGCACCATCATATACTGGACTGGCCCCACTAGCACCATCATATACTGGACTGGCTGCACTAGCACCATCATACTGGACTGGCCCCACTCGCACCATCATATCCTGGACTGGCTGCACTAGCACCATCATATACTGGACTGGCTGCACTAGCACCATCTTATACTGGACTGGCCCCACTAGCACCATCATATACTGGACTGGCTCCACTAGCACCATCATATACTGGACTGGCCCCACTATCATCATCATATACTGGACTGGCCCCACTAGCACCATCATATACTGGACTGGCCCCACTAGCACCATCATATACTGGAGCTGATCAACACTCTGGCTCCAAACAACAAAGAAATAAAATCATCTTAAAAATCTGATACAAAGATGAAGAAAGATATTATTGCATATTTTCCCTGTTTTTCTAACAGATGATTTTTTTTCTAGAGCTAGATTCTACACAAAATCATGTAAAAAACTCCAGGGGGTGTTGTGGTGGGGAGGCTGTGTAGTGCCTGATTAAGTGCACGGGACAGGATCCATGTTCAAGTCCCTGCTTCCCACCTGCAGTGGGGATGCTTCCCAAGTGGTGTAACAGATTTGCAGGTGTCTCTCTCTCCTTCTCTATTTCCCCCTCCTTTATCAATTTCTCTCTGCCCTGTCCAATAAAATGGAAAAAAAATAACCACTGTACTGAGCCCTGGTGATAACCTGAAGGCAAAAACAAAACAAACAAGCAAACTCCCTGGGAGTGAAGTAGTCGTGTGCAGTGGCGTTGACCAGCTGGGTCCTCAGACTCTTCAGAGTAATTTACCCCAAGACAGAGACCTTAAGGGGCTTACAGACCAATAAAGCAGGTTATTTATTTATTTTTGAAAAGAAACCTGTTAAAGGGTTGTACTGTGTTACCGGTCTGTATAATCAGGGAATCAGCTTTATTTTATATAGTTTGCAATGACCCAATAAGTACAGACAAATGAACATACGCCTTGCAAGTGGGAGTGGGGGCTTGAACCTGGGTCCTTGCACAAGGTGATTTGTGTGTTTAACTGGGTCCACCACCCTCTCCACCCCCCACCTATTCACTTAAAAAAAAATTATTTATAAAAAGGAAACACTGACAAAAACCATAGGATAAGAGGGGTACAACTCCACACAATTCCCACTACCAGAACTCCGTATCCCATCCCTTGATAGCTTTCCTATTCTTTAATCCCGTGGGAGTATGGACCCAAGGTCATTGTGGGATGCAGAAGGTGGGAGGTCTGGCTTCTGTAATTCCTTCCCCGCTGAAAATGGGCATTGACAGGTTGATCCATACTCCCTGCCTGTCTCTCTCTTACCCTCGTGGAGTAGGGCACTGGGGAAGTGGGGCTCCAGGACACATTTTGGGGTCATCCAGGGAAATCCTATTTACTTTTTCAAGTTTGACTTAATGAGTGCCGCTAGCAAGTAGAAAGACCTAAAAATGACAGCATAAAGTACTTAATCAAATAGTTTCTACTTAGACCCAGATACTCTCCTTGCCTATTTCCTATTTCACTTTCCTCAGTCACTCCAAGGCTAACCTTGTCAAACAAAGGACTAAAAAACTGGATAACGGCAAGAAACTGCCATACTTTAGTGATAGTTCTTTTGTTTACTACCAGGCCACCCCATCACCCAGGGCCCTAGTCAGGGAATCCTGGGATTCCCATGCAGAAATGATGGGCCAAGACCTCTAACAGATCCCTCTCTCCACTGTCACTGGTCATCTCCATCAGGAACAACATAATGGTCTCCTTTGTGGGCAAAGGATCCATTTTATAGGACCTTGCCCTCAATGTGGATCAACAATGGCTGGTACTGCCTCATTCTCCGAAGGGAGGTTGGGCAACATACTTTACCACTCAAGGAAGATGCGTCCTGAAATGAGTGCAGCCTAGAATGTTCCAAGCCATTGCCAAAGAATGCAGGCTCAGACCTACAGGGATGCAGAGGTTACACAGGCTCCTGTGTTGAAGATGGGCCCCAGATAAAATTGATGGGGTTTACAGTTAAAGGTATTTATACATATTTCCCATATTTTGGAGCTATTCTCTGCCCTGACTTAGCTTTATAGTTCTATTTCCAACTCTGGCACCATGTCCCCAGACAATACCTTTAGCCTACCTGCATGTTAGCTGCTGGGCTCAGGCAAAAATGAGTAAAGTCATGGGCCCCTTGGAATATACCTAAAATAGACTTACTAGCTTTTTCCAAAGTGGAGACCCCAAAACTCATCTGCTACAGTTAGGTTCCTGACTATTAAACAGATTGTTCTGCTTTATATCTTAATGCTTTTTCAGTCACCAGGTTTCAGATGCTACCATGACTTCACCAGGCACATGCCCTCAGCAATGTGTCCTGGAACCTCATCTCCCCAGAGTCCCACCCCACTAGGGAAAGATAGAAACAGGCTGGGAGTATGAATTGACCTACCAACACCCATGTTCAGTGAAGAAGCAATTACAGAAGCCAGACCTCCCACCTTCTGCACCCTTAAATGATCCTGCACCCATGCTTCCAGAGGGATAAAGAATAGGACAGCTTTCCAGGGAGGGGAGGGGATACAGATCTCTAGTGGCAGAAATTGTGTTGGAATTGTTCCCCTCTTATCCTGTGGTCTAGAAACAACAATAACAACAATAACAAAAAAGACCTTTTAAAAATATTGGAGCAAAGAGAGAGGGAAGAAAGATGGACAAAGTGTAACATAATTTCCTTTTTCAGTTTATCTGAAGTCGCATCTCTCGGGAGTCAGAAGCCATGCGTCCATGTGTCTGACGGTCTGCATTCATTCATTTCATGCAAGGTACTAGGAGACTCTAGGGCACACCTTCAGCAGTGGTTAGACTGACTTACTATCTGATGTTCAAGAAATTTTTATAACACTAAAAAAGCACATTGAAAAATGATTGATTCTCCCTTCCTTCCTTCCTTCCTTCCTTTCTTTAAGTTCAATCTTGAGTTAGTTCCCAAAAGGTACAGTCAGACAAGGTGTTAATGGGGACTAACGATGACATTTTTTAGCAAAATATCAGGTTGGAAAACAAATGTGGGGCTGATGAAACAGCTCACTTGGATAGTCACTGCTTAGCCCTGTGTGTGACCCAGATTTAAGCCCAGCCCCCATTGCACTGAAGGAAGCTTCGGTGCTGTGGTCTCTTCCACTCCCTCTATCTGCCTTTTCTGTCTCTATGTAAGAAAGAGAGAGTGAAAGAAAAAAAAGAGAGGAAGAGAGAAGGAAGGAAGGAGGGAAGGTAGGAAGGGAGGGAGGAAGGAAGGAGGGAGGGAGGGACAAATGTATGCATCTCAAGGAAAGAAGGAAAACCCAGACTGGCAACAGAATAAAGACTAAAGGAAATGTCTCTTTCTGTTTATTTTTTCCCTTGATTTATTATTTTTCCCTTCCCAGTCTTTGTTTACATTTATCCAGCAATTTCCAGAACTGCCTGAATGAACAGAAAACATTTCATTTTAAAAGAATCTTTCTGTATTAAATTTCAGAGGTTCAAAGCTTTCATTTCTGAAATGCCTTTGTTTAATTTTTCCAATACTTCAGTTATTTATTTTCATGAGAGATATAGAGAGACCAGAGTATTACTGCTTTGGCTTATGGCACTACCAGAGGTCGGCTCTGGGATCTGCCAGCCTCCCATGTGCAAGTCTGGTTGGTGCATGACCATTGTGTCAGCTCTGTAGCCCATGGTATTTACATGGGAGCTACACTCTGCCCTGACCCAGATTGCTAGTCTTATTTCCAACTCTGACACCATCTTCCTAGACAATACTTTCAGCCCACCTGCAAGTTAGCTATCTGGCTCAGGCAAATACTAGTAAATTCATGGACCCTTTGGAATATTTCAAAGATAGACTTCCTAGCTTCTTCTCACATGAAGACCTCAAATTTCATCTGCTCTATTCTTACCTTTAGGTTCCTGACTATTAAACAGTTTGTTCTGCTTTATATCTTAAAACTTTTCAGCCACCAAGTTGTAGATGCTACCATGACACCAACCTGATTTCCCTGTGTAGATGACCTCACCAATGAGTCCTGGAACCCCACCACTCCAGAGCCCTGCCCCACTAGGGAAAGATAGAAACAGGCTGGGGTGTGAATCCACCTGTCAATACCCATTTCCATGAGAGAAGCAATTACAGAAGCCAGACCTTCCACCTTCTGCACGTTATAAAGAAATCTTTAGTCTATACTCCCAGAAGGATAAGGAATAGGGAGGAGATGGAATGTAGCTCTCTGGTGGGGATTATGTGAAATTGTACCCCTCTTATCCCATAATCTTGTTGATCATTATTAAATCACTAGTAAAAACATTTTAGTTGAATAGATCTTGGAAATAGTCACAGAGCTCTTCCAAGGATTAAGGAAAATATGACTTGTGGAGGGATTTGTTTGGGGGCAGGGATGCTCAGTAGCTGCTCCTGGTGGCTACCCTTCCTTCCTTCCTTCCTTCCTTCCTTCCTTCCTTCCTTCCTTCCTTCCTTCCTTCCATTTGATAAGCAGAAATTGAGAGAGAAAGGGAAGATTGGAAGAAAGAAAGAGACACCTGAAGCATTGCTTCACCACTGGTGAAGCTTCCTTCCTGAAGACTGGGACCAAGTTCCTTGCACATGGTAATGTGTTTACTCTCCTGGATTATACCAGTGCCCGGCCCCTTCTTCTGGAAGAATCTTAAGCTACATTACATGCATATATTATGAGTTTATCAACAACAATGTGTTGCCAGAAACAGGTTCAAGGCAGGTCCTTCTTGTCCTAGTACTGGAAACTTCTCTTCTAAAGATACAATCAAACCAAAACTAACCCACATCCCCAAGTAGATACTTTTGAGTTCAGAAACCATGTAATTGGGTTATAGTTTCATGAAATGAGGAGTTCATAGGCTTTTTATGATTAACAAAATTTCAAGGCAATTTGCATTTGGATTATGTGTTTAATTCAAGACTTAACAGCTTCCACTTGGCCAGCAGCCATGACAGAAAGTATTGGATTAGTTGTTGCT
The DNA here is from genome assembly GCF_950295315.1 of Erinaceus europaeus. Lineage (NCBI taxonomy): Eukaryota > Metazoa > Chordata > Mammalia > Eulipotyphla > Erinaceidae > Erinaceus > Erinaceus europaeus. The sequence continues at coordinate 11,928,895 of NC_080165.1, read as the reverse complement.
TGCTTCCTTTCGCGTTGGCTTGTGTTAGACAGTGATTTCTAGATTAGCAAGGGTACACACACGTTGGAATGGCTTAGAGTTATGAACATGCCACATTACATTGTTTAAGGAGGAAATGACAGATATTCAACCACTGCTAGTCACCTTTCTCGTCTCGCTACAAACCTGTTCCAGACACTTTAAAGAAAAACTGGGTCTTGAGCATAAGGCAGGAAAAGTAGGAATAGACTGTGAAGAATCTAGGCTGTGTTGTTATAAACAGCTATTGCAAAGAAATCCCTAGATCCTTTAGTATATGGTCTTTTCGCAATGCCCAATAAACTAACAGAAAGCAAAATTGCCTTTAGAAATTTTTTTTTAATCTTCTCTTTTTAATCTCTAATACTTCTTAAACTTTCATGGAGCTTTGTCATTAATAGAATAAAAACAATTCTTTTGAAGCACTAGCCAGAAGTTGCATTTCATATTATATCTAATCTCAAATGTTTGAATTAGCAATATTGATTTTATTCAACTTAAACTAAACTGAAAGATAAATATTTTTTCCAGAGAGATTTGCTTTGCCTTTGATTTTATAAAATAGCACCTGAACTAATGTTTCTAATAAAACAGTTTTCTCATGAACTGAGCTGATGTGTTTTCATGCACCAAGGGCTTAGCCAATGGGCTATGAGTATCAGTACAGTCTGGGACAGCACAGGGTCTGGGCATCACATCTAACCCATCTCTCTTACCTGACGCTTAACTTTCCAAAGCATGGGAGTCCTGTCAACTGTCCCAGGAAGCTTTTCTATCGCAGTATCTCTGCTGTTCTTGAGTATGTCTTAGGCTAGCATGAAGAGAATAGCATGGAAGGTAGAAACAGTTTAGATTTGAACACACCTGGGTTCCAGCTGAGGTTTTGTCATGATCACATCACTTTTCTTTTCTTTTAAAAATATTTTTATTTTATTTATTATTGGATAGAGACAGAAAGAAATTGAGAGGGGAGGGAGAGATAGAGAGGAAGAGAGACAGAGAGATACCTGCAGCCCTGCTTCACTGCTCATGAAGCTCTCCCCCTGCAGGTAAAGACCAGGGGTTGAACCTGGGTTCTTGCACACTGTAATGTGAGCGCTTAACCAGGTGTGCCACTGCTTGGCCCCTATCACTTTTATTTATTTTTTCTTGCCTCCAGGGTTATTGATGGGGCTCAATGCCTGCACTATGAATCCACTGCTCCTGGAGACCTTTTTTTTAAAACAATATTTATTCCCTTTTGTTGCCCTTGTTTTGTTGTAGTTATTGATTGATGTCATTATTGTTGGATAGGAAAGAAAGAAATGGAGAGAGAAAGGAGAGACAGAGTGGGGGGAGGAAGAAACCTGCAGACCTACTTCACCGCTTGTGAAGTGACTCCCCTGCAGTTGGAGAGGCAGGGGCTTGAACCGGCCCTTACACTTTGTGCCACTGTGCTACTGCCCAACTCCCTTTTTTTCCCCATTTTTCTGCCATATTGTTATTGTTGCCATTGATGTTGTTGTTGGATAGGACAGAGAGAAATCAAGAGAGAAGGAGAAGACAGAGGGGGAAAGAAAGACAGACACCTGCAGAACTGCTTCACCACCTGTGAAGCGACTCCTCTACAGGTGGGGAGCTGGGGGCTCGAACTGGGATCCTTAAGCTAGTCCTTGCGCTTTGTGCCACCTGCTCTTAACCTGCTGTGCCACCATCCCACCCCCCACCCCTATCATTTTTCTGACTTGCAAAACTTTGGGAGCAGTCCCACCTTACTCATCTCATGGCTAGTAAGAAGAATTAATACCTATTTCACAACTATTGATATAAATCCCTGTGTGGAGTCATCACTGTAACAGAAGCTAAGGCTACACAGTCATTTGCTTCTTGGCTTTCATTTTGTTGTTATTTCTTCTTATTGCCACCAGAGTTATCCCTGGGAGTCAGTGCCAGCACTGCAAATCCACTGCTCCCGGTGGTCATTTTTCCCTTTTGTTTTTCCTTTCTATTTTAGTTTGTAAGTCAGCGAAATTGAGAACAGAGGGAGAAATAGGGAGAGAAAAAGACAGATATCTGCAGACGTGCCTCACTGCTCATGAAACTTTTCCATTGTAGGTGGAGAGTGGGGGCTTGAACCTGGGTCCCTGCACATGGTGTTGTGTGCATTAACCAGGTGTGCCACCAACCTACCCTTGCTTTACTTCAACTATTGCTGTAATAAGGGAGAGAAGCCAAGTCCTGCACATTTTTGTGCCTCTTGATATTTGATGATTGACCATAGTCATTGTGTCACAGCCATGACTCAGCCTATGAAGATGAGTCTTAATAATGAATGGTCTTGGAGGCCAGGCAGAGACACATCTCATAAAGCACACATATTACATTGTTCAAGGACCCTGGTTCAAGTCCCCGGTCTCTATATGCAGGAGGAGGGGGAAGCTTCACAAGTAGTGAAGCATGTCTATAAGCCTCTCTCTCTCTCTCTCTCCCTTTTTATCTCCCCCCTTATCTCCCCATTTCTCTCTGGCTCTATCCAAACTTTATGATACAAAAATAAAAAATTAAAAACAACAACAACAAAAGAATGAGTGGTGTTGGAGCCGGGTAGTGGCATACCTAGTTGAGCACACATGTTACAATGTATAAGGACCCAGCTTCAAACCCCTCGTCCCCACCTGCACAGGGAAATCTTCTCAAGTGATGAAGCTGTGCTGCAGGCATTTCTCTGTGTTTCTCTCTCTCTGTTTCCCCCTTCCTCTCAATTTCTGGCTGTCTCTATCCAATAAATAAATAAAGATAATAAAAAATATTTTAAAAAAAGAATGAACAGCCTTTATGCTCATACTGTCCACCATCATTTGTCTGCAGCTAAAGAAACACATAATCCTCAGGTAAGAGTTCTGATGTGTAGCAGAGAGCAAGTTCAGGGAACTCCAGACTCTAACAAACAATATTAAGTATAAGTCACCATCTCAGCAGCGCATAATGAACTGGCATCTACGCTGTGGTAAATGGTGTACCATCAATTTTAGGAGCAGTTGTGCTTACCATTGCAGACCCCACACGGCTGACTTTGATGGGGTTCCCTCTGCCCGAAAGGTCCATCTGGGCCTTGTCCATCACATACAGACAAGCGTCGAGAATGCCATCCTCAAACTGTGGAAAAAGAAAAGAGGAAGGATGAATTTAATGTTCATTCTGCAAATAAGGTGTTCTCTCTGCTGAAAAAGAAAAATGAAAGCCCAACCTCATGTTTAGAAGTAGGCACCTGCTCTGTGGTCGATCACCTGTCATTCCAAGTGTGAAGTATGCCACCAAGAGGGAACAGAATCCTCCTCTACTTTTCAGTCAAGTGATAAAGAACAGACAAACAAACCAGACATAAGAACAGAACGAGCAGAGAGAGTATGTACTCAAAGACTGTGAACTGACATGAAGTTCTCTAGAAAACAGAACAAGATAATTTAGAGGATCTCTTTAACATACTGGCTCAGGTACCCTAGGTAAAGAATGAATGATCTAGTGGTCCGGGAGGTGATGCAGTAGATAAAGCATCAGACTCTCAAGCGTGGGGTCCTGAGTTCAATCAATCCCCAGCAGCACATGTACCAGAGTGATGTCTGGTTCTCTCTCTCTCTCTCTCTCTCTCTCTCTCTCTTTCTCTCTTCTATCTTCTTCATTAACAAATAAATATTTTTTTTAAAAAAAAGAATGAGTGATCTACTAACGTTGGCCAAAGTCTCAAGATAAAAAAAAAAAGGTCAGGTAAGTCCCTGTGCATCTTTGAAATAAGTGCCCATTGGCACATCACAAAACAGGTCAGCTGCAGAAGGTTTGCACCTGGAAAGGCAGGAGACTTCGATGGCGGTGAATGTCTCTCTAGGATTGTCCTCTTCTGAGGAGAATCAAAAAGGGAGATTATGTCATCAAGTTTATTCAGTTTCCTCAGGATGAACTCTTAGCCACTTTGCAGTAGCAGACTTTTCTAAAAAGGGAGCACAGATAAAATAGTCATCAAGTGGTAAAGGTGGCAAGGTTTCTCCTATACTGTAGAGAAGATTGCCCTGAACACAGAAACTTGGCTTGTTCATCAGCCATGCGGTGGGGAGAGAAACCCAGTCTTAACAGTGAATTGCCATGTAGTGACTCTTCACTGAATCCTGGTTGAATACTGTCCATCCCCTAAACTGATGGCATGGAAGTAGCAAGAGGTGGTTGTGCTGATTCTTTGAGCCTGCAATGAACTCATGGTCCTCTGGAAACAGCAGCTTTCTGTCCTGACTGCGGAAAATCTTAACAGCAACTGGAGAGACAAAGAGGCAGAAAATCAACTGCTTCCTGCATTGTGGTGAACTGATGGCTTGAAGAATTAAAATTAATGGGTGCTAAGGGGCTAGGCGGTGGTGTACCCAGTTGAGCACACATGTTAGCATGTGCAAGGACCTAGGTTCAAGCCCCCAGTTCCCTCCTGCATGGAAGAAGTTTCATGAGTGGTGAAGCAGTGCTGCAGTGTCTCTCTCTTTCTCTGTCTCCACCTCCATTAACTCTCTTTTTAATTTTTTTTTGGATTATTCCCCCACCCCCATCCACTCTCAATGCACCTTTCTCCTATCAAATAAATAATAAGGAAAAATAGCCACCGGGAGTGGTAGATTTGTTATGCAGACACTGAGCCTTAGCAATAACCCTGGTGACAAAAAAAAAAAAAGAGGAAGAAAGAAAAAAAAAAGAAAATTAGTGGGCTCTGAAGGATAGTCTTTGGAGAGAGAAACTGTGGTTGTGCTTAACTTCTACCATATACATACTAGTTAATGAGGACCCCATAATGCAGGGGGGCATTCTCAATCTTCTTGCTATAAACTAGGATGACTTTTCTCCTTCTCACTATCTATATATTGTCACATTGGGGACACAAGCAGAATTACAGGGAAAGGTTAGGAACTGAAGACCTCAGACAAAGGCACCAAACAGTAGACATAATAGATACTTTGTCAATCAGGCAATGGATGACTTGAATCGAGGATCCAAATTCAGGTGGGGAGAAGGTAGAGCGTTATCTTGATAGACTTTCAGATGCACAGGTGGGCAAGTCTGAAGAAAGGCACATGATCCTCAGGTGTCAGATTGAAGGGCTGGGACTCAAGACCAGGTGGGTGAGATGAGAGTCTGTGATGGTCTGGTCCCAGGGATCAGGCTATAGAAGTTCTGACAAATGGAGGGTGAATCCATGGACACATCAAAATAAGCCACAGGAGCCAGGGAAGTATTACATCACCTGGCATGGCAGATTTCCTGCTATCTTCCCCTCTGGATACGAAGACAATGGTGCACAGTTCCAATAATCGCAGCCTAAACTTAGGGAAAAGACACTTCTCTGTCTCTCATGAAGCTGACAGTCATTTTTTCAACCACAGGTATACATTCACTTCTGGAAATGTGGTGACATCTGCTTCAGAATAAAAGACATCTGTGTACTAAATGGATTTACCACTTTATAGTCACAAGCCAAACTGAATTTGCACTGATAAAATATATTGCCCAACTGGGCCTACTTTTGATGAAGTGGTAATACTCTTCTTCTTTTTTTAATATTTACTTATACATTGGATAGAGACAGAGAGAAGTTGAGAAGGATGGAGGAGGGGGGAGATATAGAGAAAGAGAGACACCTTCAGCACTGCTTCACTGCTCATGGAACTTTCCCACTTCAGTCAGATACTGGGGGCTTGAACCTTAGTCCTTGTGCTTGGTAGCATATGTGCTTAACCAGGTGTGCTACCGCCCAGGTCCATAACAGCCTTTTGTAGTTAGCAGTATCTTATACTAATACTTAAAGAAATGTCCTCTCATTGAGTGGGTCACACACCTTGCAGTATTCTTCCCATCATTATCAAGACACTTCTTCTTGTAAGAAAAGAGACACTTGAGTCTGTTTCAGCCTGGAGAATTCTCCCTGTCTAAGCTAATGAGACTCGCCTCTACTAAGATGTCAAAGCATTTCTTGCTAGAATGCCGTGTTAGCCAATGGGATCATTGATCTCTGTCGCACTGTACTAGCCAAGAAGACATCCTTTCAGCTGATGAATTATGCAGTTGCCTTTCTAAGTCTCTATTCCCGGGCTCTCTGTCCTGGAGACTCATATCCTGAAAAGCAGGAAATTGTGTTTGTCAAATATCGACATATGGCACCCTGCGGTGATATGTGTGGCAAAGAATATTAAGTAACAACGGCTTTAACAATGGCGCATTTTCAATAACGCACCTGACCGTAGCTCCAGCTTCTACTCTTGATGTCACTGACGTCCCCGTAAAAAATAACCCCGATGTCATTCAGGACGTATTCTTCTCTTTCCTTCTCATCGTCCAGGTATACAGCATCCTCTGCATTGGAATTTAAACATAATGATCGTCACTAGACTGGAATGCTTTCAGACGTTTGCAGATCTGTTTCGTCCTTACACAGCAATTTAAACAACTAAATGAAGTGGAGGAGAAAAGTCTTTTGTTTCACTAACATCATTTCCCATCCAGTCATTTCAGCCATGGAGAAACAAATCCGGAGCCAAGATCAGTCCATAAGTGATGACAATTGTCAGCAAAATGCTGACAAGCTCGGACTTTTCAAATTCCAAGCAGCACAAATACACAGACATGTCTCATTAAACATTTTAGGATTCCAGGGCATCAGTAGTTTCAGAATTAGAATTCTATGATGCATATAACATATGGTAATACGGATCAAAAAATAATTTCCAACCTATGAACACTAATAGGAAACTAACCAGATTGAAAAGGGATGTCAGAACAAGCCCAGGTTCCAGCTGAAGGGAGCAACACTGAGTTTGGTATCACAGAGCAGAGGAGGAAGCGGAACCATTCTGTGGTCAAGTTGTTAAGTGTGTGTGAGCCCAGCCAGCCTCCCTGGAAAGTTTCCTCCATTGCATGAACCTCTGTTCCCTGTGACTCAAATTTCAGAAAGGCCATGTTCCCCACCTGTCCACTTGGCAATCTAGGACTCATTCCCAGGCCAGGTGTAAAAATAGCAAGCATGCTTCTGTTTGACACAGGCAAGTTCCCACAGGAACATGGGACTCAGGGAAGTTTCCATGTATGGCGTTGCCCACCTTGGTTCTGATCTATAGGTGTGGTTCACTACTGTTCTCTCATCCAGCTCAAACATGCCATCCCCTTACTACCTTTCTAGCTCTCTTCTAATTGTCTGGGAAGATTTTCTCATGCTTTCTGGAGTGGCGGCTGTTCACAGTAAGTGCATAGTGTAAGCAACTGTGCAGATTGGAACATTCCTGATTCCAGGCTGAATTCTGCAGCAATTAAGAGTCTCTAAGGGCATCCAGGATTAAGGTCCAGGTTCCAGAATTGTTTTAGTTTTCAAAACCTCTTAGAGATTCTGAGATGACACCAAATTGACAGCAAATGCCCTAGCCCTGTATTAATCAAAGAATGGCAGATTGAGAGGTATAGTCTATTATAGCAAAGCCAAGGACCCTGGGGTGGGTGGGGGTTGGGGACTCACTACAGGAGGGTTGGAGAAGGACCTAAGTTAGTGGTAGGACTAGGGTGCAGACAAGAAATCCTATCCATGTGACAACAACTGTCTTGCAAATTATTATTTCCCTAATATGTGATTTTTTTTAAAAATAAAAAAATAGGACAGAGTGAGAGAGAGCTAGAATGAGCTTCTTCATTCCTCCCCCAGATTGCTTTCTCAGTGACCTATCCCAACAAATCGGGCAAGTGAGATATATGCCAGGCCCTGGGAATCCTGGGGACACTGGGGTCACTCAAGGCAGGGGATTTAACTGAGGACTGTGTCCCAAAGGGAGACCCCATGTGCTCTGGGCAGAGCCCACTCCTGGGATGGGAGCTGAGGGCTATTCATGGGACATGCTGGCTGGGGAGCAACTCCATGTCCAAAGGGGACAGACAGTCCTTATTGTCCCGTGTAGGGATGGGAGAGGCTGAGGTGATGATACCAGCCCCACTTTGGTTTTTGTTTTGTTTGGCCAGAGCACTGCTCAGCTCTGGTTTATAGTGGTGTGCGGGACTGAACTTGAAACCTGGGAGCCTGAGGCTTGAGAGTCTGTGTGCATAACCATTATAGGAGAGGGAGAAGAAGAGATACATCAGAAGCTTGTCAGAATCCCAGGTTTAGTGTATAGTTTCTGAACTAGAAATGTACCTGTTGACTAGATATCCAGTGATAATCAAGCATGTTGAGGTTTTGTCATACTGCCAGTGGAGGAACCAGCTTGGATCCCATTCTTGGCTGAAATCTAGTTTTTATTGAATCATTTGAAGATTATTGATACTATCTGTCCTCCAGGACTTTCTTGAGTCCTCCTTCTGTCCTCTGCCTTTTGCCTAACATTTACTTAGCTCCATGCAACTACACACACACACACACACACACACACACACACACACACACACACACACACCACATACTAATAGTTGATACTGCAATTCAATACTGTATAGTGTCTAAATCCAAAATCAGGAAAACAAACATATTAATCCCATGAAATGTTTTTTGTACCCCTTTATGATTCTGATGTCCTAGTCCTCTCCCTGGCCCCCACCCCTGTGAAGCATTCATCTTATTTCTGCCACGCTAGCGTGGGGCTGCCTCTTCCCCAGGGAATGTGCTCTCTGGGTTGGAGAGAACTCAACTGGAGCCAGCTTGGGCTGCTACTTACTCAGCGACGGGAGAGAGACTCTGGAACTCGTGGCAGCATGGTAATGCAAAAGGATCTATTTATCAGAGAGCCAATGCTTTTATAGGATAGAGCTGGAAGTGGCAAGTCAGAAACGGAAATGGCTGGGAAAGGGGGTGGAGAGAGGCAAAGGCACGCTGAGAAGGTAGAAGCTTCCTTAGTAACTGTTGCGAGGGTTTTAACCTGTGGGATTAATGTTAACCTGTAGGCAGTCCGGGTCTTGAGATAGAAAGAAGATAGATCAATGGAATGGGTGGGAATCTTTCAGGCAAAACAATCATTATGTAAATAGGCCATAGCAAAGCAGGATGGAGCAGGGGAGGCTGGCTTAATGCCCGATATGTTTCATGCGACTGTAAATTAGCTTGACTTTTATATAGATGAAGCCATGTAATACATATTTTTTTTCAGAAGATCTACCTTCTCTCACAAAGTATTTTTTAAAACATAAGTTTACGTGGAGCAATAGTTCACTTCTCCCGAAGTCATTTAACCTTTCCAAAAGAATCCAGCACTCATTCTGCCCTTGAAGGAATCCATTCTGCTCTCACCTGGTTCCCATTCAGAATTCCATGATTTTGCCAGCCATCTTTTTAAAGGTCTAGAACCACTAAGCTAAACTGACAGCTTCATTTCTAAGGGGAACTAACCAGAGACGATGCACAAAGAAGTGGTGAGCTTGAGGTCAAAATCTTGGAGTTCAAAGCATGAAAGAATCCTTTCATCTTATAAGGAACTAAGAGGAGAGGTTTTGTGAGAGATCATTGACCATCTATAGGCATGCAGCCCTCCATTTGGTGCTTGCAAAGCATCTTGAAAAGGACAGGCTATTTATATTTTCATTCTCTTATAGCCGTGGCCTGTTCTGCAACCATAAAGAAAAAGAAGAGGCCAGGTGTTGGCACACCTAATGGAGCACACATGTTGCAATGTACTAGGACCCAGGTTTAAGCCCCTGGCCTCACCCTGCAGGGGGAAAGCCTCACAAGTGATGAAGCAGGGCTGTAGGTGTCTCTCTGTCTCTCTGCCTCTCCATCTGCCACTTCACTCTTGATTTCTAGCTGCCTCTAGCCAATAAATAAATAAATAAATAAATAAATAAATAAATTGGACCAGGTGGTGGCATACCTGGTTAAGCACATTGTTACAATGTGCTAGGATCTGGGTTCAAGCCCCCATCCCCATCTGCAGGAGGAAAGCTTTATAAATGAAGTAGTGCTGTGGGTGCCCTCCCATCTCCCACTTCCTCTCAATATCTGGCTGTCTCTATCAAATACATAAAGATACTAAAAAATTTAAAAATAAGTCTAAAAAAAGAAATTATTTAAAAAAGATTCAAAAATTAAAAAAGAACAAAAAATTTTAAGATAGAAACAAGTATGAATAGATGTTTATAACGGTTTGTGTCATGTCTTAAGGGCAATCACATGTATCAATTATTTTTAGACACTAGTGAAAACAAGATTAAAGAAACAAATCTTAAATACACTAAAATATTTTCAGATTTGCTAAAAAGGAAAAAAATTAAAGCTATAACTGAACTATTATTACTGTTTTTTTTATTACTGCTGGCAAAAATTTCACAGTGTATGGGAACACTGGAGATAGCCACATACCTCTACATCTGTAGGAATGTAAAGTGCTGTATACATGGGAGGGAAGATTTAGCAATATTTGGAAAATCACAGTTGCATCTATATTTGAGTTTAGAAAAATTACATCTAGAAAATCTGTCCAAAATATATAAAATACCATACAGACAAGACTATTCTCTATGATATTATGTGTAATAGTAAATTACTAGTAGTGACTCTAATGTCTGTCTACTAGGTCATCGGTTAAATTGCATATGACCATCTACATTGTGGAGTAGTTTGCAGCCACTGGGAGGGTCTCTATAATTGACATATATGTATGTGTGTGTGTGTGTGCATTTTTAAGGGCGCACGCACATCAAAAGACGTATGGATAAAATAATTTGATAGAGAAATGTTCTTGGAAGTAGTAAGACAAAAATAAGAAGTAAAGCTAAAAGTAAATGTGGTATAATATTGATAGCTATTCAATCTGGAGGATTTGTCAATAGGTATTTATTGTACTATTCTTACTACTTTTGAGTTTGCTTGGAATCTTTATAATAAAACTAGGTTTTGTAAAACAGCATTAAAGAAAACTTGAATGAAAACATTTAAGTCATTTCAGATCAAATGTGAAGACTCAGTAGTGTGAAATATAAATTTCACCCAGATTAATCCATGCAAACCAACCAAAATTCCTTTTTCCACCCAGACTTTGTGGAGTTCTGTATTTTGATTAAAAAAAAAAGTGGAAGACTTTCCCCATGGTAGATTGAACCTCTGACCCCAGTGCATCTCTTCCTATTTATACACACTTCGTTGTATAATTAGCTCTACTTCCTTCTAAAAGTGGGATGGCTCCCTTTTTGACTAGGAAGTGACTTTGGGAAGAGGGGTGTAAGAAGGGAGGTAGGTGGGTTTGATATATGCTAGTACAGTTCAGCATGTGCTCTTGTGTGTCTGCCACTACCATGAGAAAGACCTGTCCCAGCACACACAATGGCCAGAGACCAAGAAGCATGTGGAGCACAGTGTCCAATTGGGGTAGACACTCTTTTTAGCTACTCCTTCTTGAAGTAGAGCTTGCCAGACAAGTCCACTCTACTCACCAGCAGTAGTCAAGTCCCAGAGTCTAGGAGGTAGATGCATATCATGATATGCCAATGATATCTTGATTCTTACATGGAATGACTGTGACTACACCCAACTTATAACATAGCTAGCTATAACTAGAATTGATATTCCATAATGATTGAGAAATTGATGGATTTAACTCTATGTATATTAGTCCTTCATCTATGATAAAACAAGTGACATCTAAAATCAATGGATAATGATGGATCTGATTAATAAATGACATTTGTCTCACCAGGTGGGACAAAAATGTCAATAAGGTCTCTTTTTCCCACCAATACAAAATATATTGATAAGTTTAAGATATTCAAGTGTGTGCCTTTCTGCCAATCTTCAGTTCAATCATACTGTCCCTAATAAGGACAAAGAATGAAAGATAACATTCAATACTAACATAGAAGAGAGTTCAATGTCAGTAGTAAAGACATGCAGACCAGTGCAACCATGAAGTAACAGTGGTGCAGGTATCTTGCCTACTATGTTGAAACATATGAAAATAAATAAATAAATAGTCACACTGGTGTCGATGAAGGAATGAGGAAATATATATATTCTCTTTTACTGTGGCTATGCTACAGATCACTGCAGTTTTTAAGAGGGTAACTTAGTAGTGTATATGCAAATTTCAAATATGAATTCACTTTGATCAAGCAATTCTGCTTCTTAGGTATCAATTATCTATGTTCTACAAGTATATCTATACAAAATGTATGTGAAGCATTTGATGTAGGATGGCATGCTATTGTGAGAATAGAAAGCAGTCTAAATGCTTGGAAAGGCCGAATCACTACGGTATAATCATATTAAGTAATCATTAAGAACTTGCTCCTACTGATAAAACAACTTTACCAAGGTATTTTTATTATATGAGAACTTAAGATTTAGAATGATGTGCACAACACAATTCTGTTGGTGGCTAAAATCTAAACTATATATGTACGAACATTAACATGGAAAGTTACAAAAATTATCTGAAATGGCACACATAGTTCAAAGTTGTTTTTCTCTGCAGATTCTGTAGGATTGGGGGGTAGATTAAAGAGAAAAAACAAATCAGGGGCCGGGTGGTGGCGCACCTGGCTGAGGGCACACATTACAGTGCACAAGGACCTGGGTTCAAGCCCCTGGTCCCCACCTGCAGGGGGAAAGCTTTGCAAGTGGTAAAGCAAGACTGCAGATGTCTGTCTGTCTCTCTCCCTCTCTCTCTCCCCCTTCTGTCTCCATTTCTGGCTGTTTCTATGCAACATATAAATAAAGATAATTAAAAAATTAGAAAATAAATTCTTAAAAGAAAAACTTTAAAAATCAGGGGTCAGGTAGTGTTGTACCAGGTTAGGCACTCATAGTACAAACTGCAAAGACCCCACACAAGGATCCAAGTTTGAGCCCCCGGCTCCCCACCTGCAGGGGGCGTTGCTTCACAGGCAGTGAAACAGGTCTGTAGGTGTCTATCTTTCTCTCTACCTCTCTGTCTTCCCCTCCCCTCTCAACTTCTCTCTGGCTTGTCCAATAAAAAAATGAAAAAAATGGCCACCAGGAGAGCAGTGGAGTAGTGCCAGCACCAAGCCCCAGAGATAATCCTGAAGGCAAAATACTACTACTACTACTAGCATTAACTAAAATAGTCACTTTTTAACCATATATACATAGGTTCAATTGTGTATATTTGAAAAACAACATATATTTAGTTGTCAATTAAAAAAATAAAGTTATTCAGAATACATTAAATAAAGGCAAACACAGCAACATTAAGCAACATTGTTGATTAGTAGATCTTTTCTCTGCTTCAATCATCTCAATTTCCATAAGAATTTAATCATCAGAGAAACATAATTTTAAATGTGGTTGGATTCAACTGTAACTACATAGCAAGAGTTTGCAGTAATTAAGTACTCAATCTAATTTCATTCATTTTTCTTCAAGAGCAATATGACTGCACACTTTTAAAATACGTAGTGTCCTTACAGAGTGTTATAATTTTTCCTTCTTCACTATTCCAGCCTTTAGGTTCATGATTAGTCAACAATTTGTTTGGCTTTATATGTTAACTCTTTTTTTAGTCACCAGGTTCCAGATGTTAACATGATGCCAACCACACTTCCCTGGACAGACAACCCCACCAATGTGTCCTGGAGCTCTGCTTCCCCAGAGCCCTGCCCCACTATGGAAAGAGAGAGACAGGCTGGGAGTATGGATCCACCTACCAACACGCATGTTCAGCGGGGAAGCAATTACAGAAGCCAGACCTTCCACCTTCTGCATCCCACAATGACCCTGGGTCCATACTCCCAGAGGGATAAAGACTAGGAAAGCTATCAGGGGAGGGGATGGGATATGGAGTTCTGGTGGTGGGAATTACGTGGAGTTGTACCCCTCTTATCCTATGGTTTTTCTCAGTTTTTCCTTTTATAAATTAAAAATAATAATAATTTTTCCTTCTTTTAGTTTCCTTCTTTAATCTCAGATTAAACCTTGTGCTTTCATGTTTATAGTTGCTGGATTGACAACCATACCACTAAATGCAAATTGTTTTGTGATTTAATTTTTACTGAAGGATTAGTATTTAGTACTTACTATACTGAAGGATTAGTATTTAGTACTTACTAATTGAAGGATGAGTACTTAGTACTTACTATACTGAAGGATTAGTACTTAGTACTTATTAGGTATCATGGACTTCCAAGCATGACACAATAACAAATGAACTCATTATAACTCCTAACACCCCTCCCCCCAAGGAAGGTATTATATTATCTCCATCTTTTGGATGAGAACTGTGAGGAAAAGTGGAAAATAGTGTCTCCAAGATGGTAGTATAGTCAGAGCTGGAGTTGGGGTTTGAAACCAGTTATTTCCCAGTGCTGTTCAGATTCCTGGAAATCATGGCTGTACATAAAAAGATACTGAGCACATACTGACTTTAAGAGATTGGACTTTCTTTATCTCCAACAATGTCATTTCCTTGAATGTTGGCCAGGACTGTTTCTCTTTCTCATTGATGTTATAACTAAATCAGTGTTATTCAAGAGCCTGCTAGATGGGACTGTCTCCAAATGGACTGTGACTCTTAAGACCAAGGAATTGGATCACAGTGTCCCAGCATCCAGAACAGACTGCCTGAAGAGCATAGTACAATAAATACTTTAATTCCTTCTACAGGAATGAGAGATGGGACAGAGGTCTGGACTTGAGAGTGAGCATAGAGTCCCCTAAAGTGAAGGATTTGCCTTGGGCTCTGGGCTCAAATTGACAGGAAGACATAAATTTGGTGGCAAACTATGAATAGGGAGGAGATCTGTAGCTCAGGACTCGATCACTCTCTCCTTTCCAGCAGCTGAATTAAATCTCTCTCCAAAAAGGGTAGGCTAAGTCATGTATCCACAACAAGGCAATGGAGTCAAACAGGAAGCCTTGATTTTAATTTTAAATTTATTTATGATTTTAAAAAGGAGATTGAGGGTACACAGCAGTGCTTTTTACTCTGGTCTGTCACTTTAAAATATAGTTGTTTAAAGTTAGGAATAAAATTTTATATTGCCATGGAAACTCAGAGAAAAACCCACATATATATTAACTCCCTCTGATCATCCCACAAAAAAGGGAAATTTAGTTGCCTCTGGAGGTTTTTATTTTCATTGATTTGCTGGTTGCTGTTTTTTAACGTTTATCTCATTTCTGAGGCATAGTTGATTTCTTTCTGCTTACTAGTTTTCCCAAGCCATTTTAGTAGGGAAATAGTGTTTTGCAGGACAGTTGTTGATGTATAAGTACTGTTTCTTATCTCCTCATGAGAGATGTCCACACACTACTCCCACTACCAACCCAAGTTTTCACCACCATGTGTTGGGTATTAGATGCCCTCTGCCCTATCCCCTCTCTCTTCTCTCGAGTCCTTTCCTTTGCTACAATACACCTCACCCTGAGCCTGAAATCTGACATGCAGGTGGATCTAAGTTATTGTCTGGGGAGATGATGTCATGGCTGGAAAAGGACCAGAAAGCTGCATCAGGGAAGAGAGTAGCTCCCAAATATGGGAAAATTGTATAAATATTGCTGACTGTAAACCCCATCGATTTGATGTGATCTAGGGCCCACATTTAGCTTAGGAGGAGCCTATGTGACTTCTGCATCCCTGTAGATCTGAGCTCACATTCTGTGGTCATGAGTAGGAACCTCCAAGCTGCCCCAATATCAGGACCCATCTTCCTCAGGTAGAGCATAGAGTATGTTGTCCAGCCTCCCTTCAGAGGATGGAACATTCTCTACTGTGGTTGATCCACATTGAAGGCAGTGTCCTATGGCGGCCCACAAAAGGGTCTATTGTGTTGTTACTGATAGAGATGACCAGTAACAAGGGAGGGAGGGATCTATTCAAGGTCTAGGCCCATCATGTCTGTTTGGGAATCTTAGGACTCCTTGACTACGGTCCCAGCTGATGGGGTGGCCTGATAGTGACTAAAGAGTCATCATTAAAGTATGCCAGTCTCTTACCCTTATTCAGCTTTTGTAGTCCTTACTTTGATAAGGTTAGCTTTGGAGTGACTGAGGGAAGTATAATAGGAAATAGGTGAGGAGGGTATCTAAGTCTAAGTAGAGACTATTTCATTATAAACTTTATGGTAAAAAAAAAAAACTAGTATAGTCATGGGCTTTTTGGAATATAACTAAAATAGGCCTACTAACTATCTACAAAATGGAGACCCCCAACTTTTCGTCTGCACTATTCCAGCCTTTAGGTTCATGACTAGTCAACAATTTTTTTGGTTCTATATGTTAATTCTTTTTTCAGCCACCAGGTTCCAGATGTTAACATGATGCCAACAACATGATGATGACTTCCCTGGAGAGACAACTCCACCAATGTGTCCTGGAAGCCCACTTTCCCAGAACCCTGCCCCACTAAGGAAAGAGAGAGACATGCTGGGAGTATGGGTCAACCTACCAATTCCCATGTTAAGCGGGGAAGCAATTACAGAAGCCAGACCTTCCATCTTCTGCATCCCAAAATGACCTTGGATCCATACTCCCAGAGGGATAAAGAATAGGAAAGCTATCAGGGGAGGGGATGGGATATGGAGTTCTGGTGGTGGGAATTGTATGGAGTTGTACCCCTCTTTTCCTATGGTTTTTTTCAGTGTTTCCTTTTTATAAATAACAATAAAAAAGTACACCTCACTCAGTGCAAATTCACTCTATTTTGTTGTTTTCTTGTCTTGTGTAGCTGAGTTTTACTAGATCCAGGGGAACATTCATTCACCACATACTATCTGGTGCATATTACTAGAAGGAAAAACAAATGCACAAATCACTGTTGTAAAAACCCAATGGCTTGAATTGTTAGAAGGCAGCCATGTCCAAAAATTAGTAAAGTCATGGGCCCCTTGGAATATACTTAAAATAGACTTCCTAGCTTTATCCAAAATGAAGACCTCAAATCTCATCTGCTCTATTCTTACCTTTAGGTTCCTGATTATGAAACAGTTTGGTTTGCCTTATATATTTTTATTATTTTTTATTTATAAAGAGGAAACACTGAGAAAAACCATAGGATAAGACGGGTACAACTCCACACAATTACCACCACCAGAACTCATATCCAATCCCCTTCCCTGATAGCTTTCCTAGTCTTTATCCCTCTGGGAATATGGACCCAGGGTCATGGTGAGATGCAGAAGGTGGAAGGTCTGGCTTCTGTAATTGCTTCCCTGCTGAACATGGGCATTGACAAGTCAATTCATACTCCCAGCCTGTCTCTCTCTTTCCCTAGTGGGGCAGGTCTCTGGGGAAGTGGAGCTCCAGGACACATTGGTGGGGTTGTCTGTCCAGGGAAGTCTGGTCGGCATCATGTTAACATCTGGAACTTGGTGGTTGAAAAGAGAGTTAATATCCAAAGCCAAACAAATTGTTGACCAATCATGGACCTAAAGGTTGGAATAGTGCAGATGAAGAGTTGGGGGTGGGGGTTCCTCCATTTTGTAGATAGCTAGTAGGCATATTTTAGTTATATTCCAAAGGGCCTGTGGATATACTAGTTTTTTTTTTCTTCCTTTTCATTTTTTCCCCTGAGCCTGAAATCTGATATGCAGGTGTATCCAATGTATTGTCTGGGTAGATGATGTCATGGCTGGAAAAAGGATCAGAAAGCTGGATCAGGGAAGAGAGTAGCTCCCCAATATGGGGAAAGGAAAGAGTATAAATTTTGTTGACTGTAAACCCCATCTTAATACTTTTTCAGCCACCAAGCTACAGATGTTACCATGATGCCAACCTGACTTCCCTGGGCAGATGACTTCACCAATGTACCCTGGAACCCCACCTCCCCAGAGTCCTACCCCACTAGGGAAAGATAGAAAGAGACTGGGGTATGGATCCACCTGCCAACATCCATGTCCATTGGAGAAGCAAATACAGAAGCCAGACCTCTCACCTTATGATTCCCATAATGACCCTGGGTCCATGCTCCCAGAAGGATAAAGAATAGGAAAACCTCTAGTGGAGGGGATGGGATGAAGACTCTAGTGGTGGGAATTGTGTGGAACTGTAGCCCTCTTATCCAATGGACTTGTCATAATTAAATCAATCAGAAAAGGGAAGAAATTCATATGTGTGTGTGCATGTGTATGTGTACGTGCATTTGTGTGTATATGCACACTTGTATATAAATTTGGGTCTGGCAGCTGCTCTCAAATATTTGAGAACTGATAGGAAAGCTCAGAGAATTGACAGTGTCAGAAAGCAACTGGTGATTCCTTAATCCTAAATAATCTCTGGTCAACAACCACCAGCACAAGGAACTGAAGCGGAAAAAAAGATTCCACATGATGTCACTGGTGAGTGTGTCCTGAGAGTTCCTTTCATGTCTCCAAAGCAGTTTTGTACCACACAGACCTTCAATGTGTCTTGTTGTCGACACCCTTCCAGAGTGACTGACAGGAGGTTGGTGGTGAGGAATGATGGAGGTACCTCCTTCATGTTGTTGTCCTCTGGAGAGTGTGGTAGATTCATTATTAAAAAGGAAATCATGGCCTAAGAAATTAAGGGACTGACTTACAGGGCTGGTTTCAGGCATCCTTCAAACTTAGTATTTGCCTCCCCAGCCCTGAGAAAGTGAAGCTTCTTAATAAGCAAGTAAACATGAACACCGAGGACTGGAGAAATAGCTCACTGGGGCTGGGTACTGGTGCTGGTTGAGCACATATGTTATAGTGCACAAGGACCTGGGTTTGAGCAGCCAGTCTCTTCCTGTAAGGGGAAAGCTTTATAAGTGGTGAAACAGTGTTGCAGGTATCTCTCTGTCTGTCTCCCTCTCTATCACCCCCTTTCCTCTAGATTTCTGGATGTCCCTATTCAATAAATAAATAAAGACAAGGGGCTGGGTGGTGGCACACCTGACTGAGTGCACATGTTACAATGCACAAGGACCCAAGTGGTGAGGCAGTGCTGCAGGTCTCTCTCCCCATCTTCCCCTCAATTTCTGTTTATATTTAATAAATAAATAAAATAATAAAATTTAAAAAGAAATAAAGATAATACAAACCATGTTTAAAAGGAGGAATAGCTCACTTGGACAGTGTGCTGCTTTGCCATGTGTGCAGCTCAGGTTCAAGCCTGGCTCCCACCTCATGGAGGCTGCTTTCATACTGTGGTCTCTTTCACTCTCTCTCTCTCTGATTAAAACATGAATACTGAGCTTGTTGAATTTCATATGTTGTATAACCTCTTTGAGAGGAAAGAGATTCATCATTACCCAGGATAAGAGTTGCCTTTTGCTTATCACGTGCGATTTTAAAGTGAAGGCAGGTTCTCTTGCTGAAGCCATGAAATTCAAGTGGATGGGAGCATGGATCAGAGATAGCTAGAGTGCGGGAGTCTAAAGCCAGCATACATAGTCTCTCTGATGAGATGGCATGCTGCACACCTTTCAGAGACATAATGGTTTGGCTTCTTCAAAGAGACCAAATATGTCCCCTTTTTAGAGATGAAGGAATCCTGGGTGAGGGGATTAGGAATTGAGTTCACTTGCCTTCCCTTTACATGAACTACAAATAAAGACAACAGTGAGATACTTCTTCATTCCTGTGAGGATGTCATACAGCAGAAAGGACAGTAACAACAAATGCTGGAGAGACAATGGGGGTAGAAGGATCCTTCTACACAGATGGTGGGAATGTAAATGGGCTCAACTCCTGTGGAAAACAAATTGGAGAACTTTTAGAAGGCTGGAAGTGGGCCTACCCTATGGCCTCCCTTGGGGATATATCCTAAGGAACCAAACACACTCATGTAAAGAAATCTGTGTTCACCTATGTTCATAGCAGCACAATTTGTAATAGCCCAAACCTAGAAGTAACCCTGCCATCCAACAATAGATGAATGGCTGAGTAAGTTGTGGTCTACATACACAATGGAATACTACTCAGCTATTAAGAAAGATAAATTCACCTTCACCTTGTCTTCGATGGAGCTTGAAGGAATCATGTTAAGTGAGATAAACCAGAAAGAGGGGGTTAAATATGGGATGATCTCACTCATGGGTCCGATTTAAAGAATAAGAACATAAAAGAGAAACACAAAGTAATACTTGGAGTGGGTTTGGTGTAAAACATCAAAGCAAAGATTCTGGAGAAAGAACAGAGTGAGTGCTGGGGAAGGGGGGCTTTGTGGTCCTGGTGCATGATGCTGGAGAAGGGCCTAAGCTGGGGAAAGATTGTTTTGTAGACAGCGATCATGGGGAAATGAGAAACTTTAGCCATGTGTCAATGACTGTACTATAAACCATTAACTTCCCTGAGTAAAATGATTAAAAGAGAAATATGAACAACCCTTCAGGAAAGGGTGACTTATGCCAGATGAGTGTAATCACTCTCAGAAGGAATGGTTCCATCTGCAGAGCAAGTGAGACTTGACAGTCTTGTCCTCATGATATTTCTTTCTTGCTCAAAGGATGACAGGAGAAGTGGGGGAAATCCCAGTAGTGCCCTCTGTTCTGGCATGTTCTGATGTGACAGTCCCAAAGTTTTTTTTTTTTTTTTTTTTTGGCCTACAAGAATCCAAACCCACAGTCATACTGTAATGGTTTAATGCAGTCACACTCTAACAATATGCTCTAGACACTTATCTTGTACCTACAGCCTGCAGTGGCTTCCTGACATGCAGTCAGTCAGCAGCGCAGCAGCTGAGCACATTCACACCCCTTGCAGACATGCTTTATTATGGCACTGCTCAAGCCAACTTGGGAAGTTTATTTGATTTGTGATAATTTGCTGGCTTTGCTGGTTAAACACTTTTTAGTGTTCTTAAATATCTTCAGAAGACAGGCCATTATTCATGAAACCATTCTACAAAGAAAACATCAGAATGCTTTACTTAGCAAGTATTCTTAGAGGGAGATTTTGTCCTTGTTGCCCTTCCTTCCTCCCTCCCTTCCTCCCTTCCTCTCTTCTCCCTTCCTTCCTCCCTCCCTCCCTCCCTTCCTTCCTTCCTTCCTTCCTTCCTTCCTTCCTTCCTTCTCCTCCTCCTCCTTCTTTTCTTCCTTCTTTCCTTCCTTCCTCCTCCCTTCCTTCCTTCCTTCCTTCCTTCCTTCCTTCATCCTCCCTCCCTCCCTCCCTCCCTTCCTTCCTTCCTTCCTTCCTTCTTCTCCTCCTCCTTCTTTTTTGGTAAAAGAAAACTTTGCTTGATCTCATGAACTGATTATTTATTTATCTATAATGGCAAGACTTTTCAGTGTAAATTCAAATATTATAAGCTCCCAGACTCACATCTATTTGTTTCTCTCATTATACAAGACAGACCAAAGGATATGGTTTTGGAAAATAAAAGAAGTCACCCTGAATGAGTTGGTGTTTGTCCTTGTCTATTTTCTGTATGATCCTGAGACATGTCTTCCCTAGCACAATCTGTTTTTCTTTCTTGAAATCTGAGGCTGATAATCCTCTCTCTACTTCTTAGCATAGTGGTTATCCATCCAACTAAGCAAATGTTCTCTGTGCATTAGCTCTGTGCTCGGCACCACATGAGGCTGAGAGGAGTCTGCTTTCCAATACACACAATCCCAGGAGGTACTGGCTACCAGCATTCTGTGATGAGTGCAGAAAACGATAAATGCCAGGAATTGTAAACCACATGGCTGGGTTGATGAAGTTAATTCAGGAGTCCACTTTCCAGCCTGTTCCTTTCAGAAACATGTTGCAAACAACTATATTCTGAGAGCACCCATAAGCTAATAGAAAAAAGGCTCACTGTGAACTTTCTGGGGTCTCTCTGTTCATAATGCCACGAAAGTTCTACTCAGTTGAAAGAGGACAAATAGGCCCTAATGATTACAACATAAGGAGAGGTGATATATGCCATCTGTATTACCCAGAAGGCTCAAATATATAATGGCTAATTTTTTTTCACACAGGCACTACTAAAACTTCATAAAAATGCAATGAACCGATGGCTTATTGCTACTGTATGCGTGTGTCATGCTGCAGCAGGGTAGAAAGATGAGCCACTGACAGATTCTCCCCCTCCCCAGCCAAGGAGATGCCTCTACTGTGGATCCTGGTTACATCACGACCATTTAAAAAATAGTTTTCACAGATGTAATTGGTTTTGATTGTAGCTCATGTGTGAAACCTGGGCTAGAAACTCTCTAATGACAAAGACTATGTCTTCTTTTTTAAATTTATTTATTTATTCCCTTTTGTTGCCCTTGTTGTTTTATTGTTGTAGTTATTGGATTGACAGTTGTTGGATAGGACAGAGAGAAATGAAGAGAGGAGGGGAAGACAGAGAGGGGGAGAGAAAGACAGACGCCTGCAGACACCACCTGTGAAGTGACTCCTGCAGGTGGGGAGCTAGGGCTCGACCAGGATCCTTCTGCCTGTCCTTGTGCTTTGGGCCACCTGCGCTTAACCCGCTGAGCTACAGCCTGACTCTCAGACTGTCTTTTTCATGGCTGTATCCTCAGAGTCTAATTCAACACTGACCATTCATATTTGTAGGTGAATAAATCATACCATTGGTTAATACCCATGGTTAATTATGTTGTTAGCATAGGGAGATCCATGCTGCCAATGTTTTTTGGATTGAATGGAGAGATGGCTCTGTCTTGAACATATAAATTCTGGTCAAGGGGCACATGTCTCCGAGAGAAAGTAGGTGTGGTCGCTGTTATCAATAGTCAAGCTGGTGAGTCATTCCATTCTATACAGAAGGGTCTAGCTGTCCAAGTCTAATTACAAAGCAAATCAAAGAAGGTTGTGAATTTCACAGTGAAATGCAAGCTGGTCACAGTTCCATACTCCCTACTAAAAGCATGTGGACATCAGAAACATGTTGGAGTTTTTTTTTTTACATCTAAGTTTAATTAATATAGTAATTTAAAGGAAAATAATGCTAGATTACAAAATTAGAAATGCCAATGTAGTGTCAGATGCTAAGGGGAGAAATAAATCTATAGACATATGGATTCATAACCCTACCATAACATCCTAACAAACTTTTTTTGAAATGGCAAAGTGAAGATTCTATTTAAAGCTTACCTCTAAATAGGTGCAATGAGCCTAAAAACATTTTTAAAATTTTCCTTTTATTGTCCTTTTGTTGCCCTTGTTGTTTTATTGTGATTGTAGTTATTATTGTTGTTATTACTGATGTCGTCATTGTTGGATAGGACAGAGAGAAATGGAGACAGGAGGGGAGGATAGAGAGGGGTGAGCAAGACAGACACCTGCAGACCTGTTCACCACCTGTGAAGTGACTCCCCTGCAGGTGGGGATCTGGGGTCTTGAGCCGGGATCCTTATGCCGGTCCTTGCACTTCGCAGCATGTGCACTTAACCTGCTGCGCTAACATCTGACTCTCCCAAATACATTTTTTGAAGAGTTATACAGTCAGTACAACCAATATTTGTCAAACATTAGTTATACACCAGGTTCTATGTTAAGTAGCAGTGCCGCACTGCTAACTAAGGTAAGGAAATCAGTGATGCTAAGTCTGGCAGGAACAGCTGTGGAAGAAAGACCCTATGACCAGTGCCCAAGAAACAGGCTGGAGAACTGGGCACAATGGGAGGTTGCAGTCTTTCAGGACCCACTATCAGGCACTAGGGCTAGGTGCCCAACCTGGAGCATTCTGGATTTAAATGGTGAAATACAGTCAATAACAAAATATTCCTCGGTGGCCAGAACAATAACATGAATTCATAATTAATATCCAAATCGAGTGCACTTCTGTCTCCAACCCCCCTGGAGAAAGAAAGGCTCCCTCATGGAATGGATCTGAAGCCTGGTTAGGGCTATTAAATTAAGAAAAACTAACCATCAATTCTTCCTGTACCCAGCGCCGCCCTTCACTGCTGTGTTATTGCGATCGATCCCCATTAATGATTTAGTGATTAAGGAGGATAAATTGCCTATGAATGCAAAGTAGCGAAGAGTCCCCAGGAACACAGCTGAGCCGCCTTTTATCAATAAGTACTCTAAGCACCTGTATAATTTCCCACCCAGTGTGTCCTCAGCAACCTTGGACATCACTTCTACTGAGAGGGCAGAGTTCTCAGCGTCTGGTCGACCACAGTGGCTTTGCACAACTCTCGAGTTCTGTTACTTTCCTCTTTCTGTTTTTTTTTTTCTTTTTTCAGTTGGTGGTGGCCCCTCTCTTTCATTTCTGTTCCAACTGTCAGACCAGTTTCTACATGGCTCTTGTGGTGAATTAGCACATGCAAGCTCAAAACTGGCTGATTCTCTGGCTACCTGTTCCTATGTGGGGTTCATCACAGAGATCCTGTCTATAGGTTATGAGTAGAAATCTGGTCTGGGAAAACTGTGTGAGTGAAATAAAGGAATGATCTCTCTCTCTCTTTTTCTTTCTCTCTCTCTCCTTCCTTCCCTCCCTCCCTCTCTCATTTTATGTACATTCTCTGGGAGGACTCAGTATACATTGATAGAAAAATGCAAGAAATTAATATCCTTGGCCTCACCCACAGAGATTTTTAAGGACCCTACAAACAGTACATTGTTCCAGACAAATGAGCTCAGAAGGTTTGAATAGGGAGACAGCCATATTTAAAGCTTCTTATGTGCTTTTGGTATATGGCTGTGGACCCCCACCCTCTCTCTGCAGTGAATTTTCTTTCTCTTGATCATTTTCTATCACCATATGATTATGCTCATTCTCTCCTGTCACTAAAAACTCTCCATTGACCCCTCAGTCTTCATCTGCACTATTCCAGTCTTCAGGTTCATGATTAGTCAATAATTTTTTCAGCTTTATAAGTTAACTCTTTTTTCAGCCACCAGGTTCCAGATGCTAACATGATGCCAACCGGACTTCTCTGGGCAGACGACCTCACCATTGTGTCCTGGAGCCCCACGTCCCCAGAGCCCTGCCCCACTAGGGAAAGAGAGAGACAGGCTGGGAGTATGGATTGACTTGTCAACGCCCATGTTCAGCAGGGAAGCAATTACAGAAGCCGGACCTTCCACCTTCTGCACCCCACAATGACCCTGGGTCCATGCTCCCAGAGGGATAGAGAATGGGAAAGCTATCAGGGGAGGGGATGGGATATGGAGTTCTAGTGGTGGGAATTGTGTGGAGTTGTACCCCTCTTAACCTATGTTTTTTGTCAGTGTTTCCTTTTTATAAATAAAATATTGAAAAAGAACTCTCCATTTTTCAGGAGATAACACTAACTTAGTTTCACTGGAAGTCTTCTAGAAGTTGCGTACTTGTCACCTCCATTTTTCACCCCTTTTATTCTCTTAGAGTCATGCCTATCTCTCTGGTTCCTCTTTCCCTCACCCTGGTACAACAATCACTTCAAGTTCTCCAATTATTTCTGTATTTTCATAATGTCTGACCACTCTCTCTCTTAATCTTGTTCGACTTCAGCAGCAGAATTCCTGAGAGCTAATTACTGTCCTCCTGAATCAATCAGTCTTCCTGGTTCTGGACACCTGGCTCCTCTGCTTTTCTTAAATCCCAGTGGCTACTCCTTCTCTGCTTCCTTTGCTGGACTTTGAAATTGTTTATGACATTAAGTCTATTTTTGGTCTTTTTGCTAAGATTTTTGGTCAGATAGAAAGATGGTGATGGTACTTCTAAACTGAGGAGCTTCCTAGGATGTTGTAAAAATATGGGTCATGTATGTAAAAGGGCTTGATAAAGAGTGTACTTGTGAAAATAAAAAGGGGGCTCTAGCCCTTTTCATTTTTAGAAGAGGAGCCATGGACGTTCAAATGCATGTAAACATGTACAGTATCTACTTTTCACCAGTTGTGTCACACATAAGAGCTGTGATTTGAACAATGTTTGAGTAAACCTAGTTATTAAACATTTGAGGCTGCTAAATAGTTATATGAAACCTCTGATTTTTTTAAATATGAAGAAGGTTAATAACAAGCTCATGGTTCATTTATTTTATAGTATGGATTTTTTTTTCCTCCAGGGTTATTGCTGGGCTTGGTGCCTGCACCATGAATCCACCGCTCCTGGAGGCCATTTTTTTCCCCTTTTGTTGCCCTTGTTGTTGTAGCCTCATTGTGGTTATTATTATTGCCATTGTTGATGTTGTTTGTTGTTGGATAGGACAGACAGAAATGGAGAGAGGAGGGGAAGACAGAGGGGGAGAGAAAGGATAGACACCTGCAGACCTGCTTCACCGCCTGTGAAGTGACTCCCCTGCAGGTGGGGAGCCGGGGGCTCGAACCGGGATCCTTATGCCGGTCCCTGCGCTCTGCGCCACATGCGCTTAACCCGCTGAGTCACCGCCCGACCCCCTATAGTATGTATTTTTAACATGCAATCTTCTTACAATGTTCTACCACCTCCATATCCTTTCTATCTTTCAACCTTGTTAGCTGACTCCTTCTGCATTGGACTCCCAATAATGGTAATTTTGAGGGCTTAGTGCTATAATCTCTTTCTTTTCCTATATTTTCTTCTTTTTTTAAAAATATTTACTTTATTTATTTATTCCCTTTTGTTGTCCTTGTTGTTTTATTGTTGTAGTTATTATTATTGTTGTTGTTGTTGGATAGTACAGAGAGAAATGGAGAGAGGAGGGGAAGACAGAGAGGAGGAGAGAAAGATAGACACCTGCAGACCTGCTTCACCGCCTGTGAAGCGACTCCCCCGCAGGTGGGGAGCCAGGGTTCGAACCGGGATCCTTATGCCGGTCCTTGTGCTTTGCGCCACCTGTGCTTAACCCGCTGCGCTACAGCCCGACTCCCCCTGTATTTTCTTCTTAGTACATGTGAATTCTAAGTTTGTATCTCTGATTTTCACGTCCAGTATCACATACTAAATGTCTATTTGTCATTCCTACAACTGAAAACCAAGGCAGTGACGGAATAGCTAAAGGTCACTTCAGCCTCTCAGTTTCAAAATCTCAGTTGATCTTTAGATCTCTATTCATTAATCTTTCCCACGTCTGTAAATAGCAGCCCACCTACACAGGTACAGACTGTCTTCCATCAGGTTAACAACATGGCAATATAACAATAGGAGTGCACCTTTACCCAACAACCTTGAACATGTCTGACAGATGGGAGTACTGGGTACATGATGAGGTGGTTAGGTGACTGGAGAGCATAAGAGTAACTCATGTCTGTCTGCTATTACTATAGGAGTAGACAGTTAAAGAAAAGTCCAGTCAGATCTAATTGCTGTCGTGTATGTGTTGAAAACAACGTTGTTAACATATCTTATGTATGTAAGTTCGATCAACTCTGGCCCAAATACAACTTAAAAATTTTTTTTATATAAAAAGGAAACATTGACTATACCATAGGATAAGAGGGGTACAACTTCACACAATTCCCACCAGAACTCTGCATCCCATCCCCTCCCTTGATAGCTTTCGTATTCTTTATCCCTCTGGGAGTATGGACCCAAGGTCATTGTGGGATGCAGAAGGTGGAAGGGTCTGGCTTCTGTAGTTACCCCGGCTCCCCACCTGCAGGGGAGTCACTTCACAGGCAGTGAAGCAGGTCTGCAGGTGTCTATCTTTCTCTCCCCCTCTATGTCTTCCCCATCTCTATCCATTTCTCTCTGTCCTATCCAACAACAACATCAACAATAATAACTACAACAATAAAAATAACAAGGGCAAAAAAGGAAATAAATAAATAAATATTAAAAATATTTTTTAAAAAAGAAAGTATGATTCAAAATAGCACTAGATCTGAAGTTATGTTATAGGAAATTAAGCTAGATTTTATATATAGAGAGGCACAGTTCCAGCAGTAATTTTCATCCATTACAAATCTAAGCAAATGTATGGTATCCTATAGATATTTGGGCTTTCTGGTCTGGAACTAGAGGAATGGAAAAGTTCTTTCCTTTATGGACAAGGATAAGCTTCATTTTATGGATTATGAATCCTGCTCTATTTGAATGTCAAATGAATAAACCAGTTTTTAAGCCCATTTTGTTTATAAAGAAATAGCTTAAGATAAGTGATGTCATTGATAAATCCTTCCACAACTTAGTATGCAACTTCAGCCAGTCCTCAACTATCTCCTGATAGAAACTTATAGTAGCAGTGTTGACTTCACCTATATAGCGTTTTCTTCAGATACATTGAGGACAAAGTTCATGCCTTAGTTTCCTCTGTCCGAGGGCAGGTGTTTCTTGTATAATAGTATTGGTAGAAGCAAAGAAGAACTCTTCTATAATAATTGTGCTGTCCTTCCAAAAAGAAATGCATTAGGAATATGGAATATTTATGCATTATGGAATATTTATGGTTTGTTTGTTTTTTAAAAAAAAGAAAAGAAAGTACCCATTTTCCTACCTTCACACCAAGGATTGAAGAGAATGTAGGTATCTGTTTCTTGGTCTCGCCTGGTGCGGATGACGCCATAGGGGGTCCAGATGGCCACATACATGCGGAATTTCCCCACAATGCACTCGGGAGAAGACTGAATGGACAGCTGGACAGAACGGCCTTCATTCATGATGACTTTGGCGCCCCACTTGCCACGTGGCAGCTCTGAGACAACAGGGACGGGGATGTAGGTCCCCTTGTTCTCCATGGGGTAGCGACCTACGAGAAGAAGAAATACAAAGCAGGGTAAGATGTCATGCATCATTTTTGCCCTCACGCTGCCATCTTCTAGCTGATGGTGAGGAATTCTCCATGAGATGAACAACCAGAAGGTTTCATTTCTGCCAGCAACGACGGGATGGGAGCCCAGTGTCTTAACTTGTCAGGAACTCAGGTTTGGCATGTCTATATCACAAAAATTGCCCTATTGACAAGGTCACTGCTCCTTGATTAGTCATGGTATTCATATAGATGAATCAGTATGCATCTGGAATACCCAAACAATAATATAATTTAGAAATTGTTAGGAGGTATTCTGTTATTCCCTGAACAGCAGCCCCCCAAACATGGTAGACAGGTATAATTTCAGTTATGCAATGTTATCTTTAGGGATGAGAAGCAAGTCAGTTTTGTTTATTCTGAACACACTGTCCCATTGCTGTGATGGTGCTTACAGTGACATCATGCTTAGCACTCATTCCTGTTTAACCATTTTGATGATCTAAACATAGTTTTGCAGATAGTCTCATGGGAAATTTAGACATATGTGCCATGGCCAAGCATTCAGGCTCCAGAGAACTATCTAGGTTTGATATTTGTCTCCATTACTTCTTTCCCCTGCAACCTCTGGCAAATTGTGTGGCGTTTACATGTTTCTCCCCCCTCCCTTATTGGAGGGATTAATAGTTTGCAGTTGACAGTAAAACAGTCATTGGTACATGTGTAACATTTCTCAGTTTTCCATATCACACTCTAACCCCCCACCTAGGTCCTCTTCCACCATTGTATTCCAGGACCTGGACACTCCACCAGTTTCTATCCCTTCCCTTTTTCTTCATTAGTCATTTTCTTTACTAGTAATAACAATACTGCCTACGGTTAAATCAAATCACATGTGAAAGATGCTTTGCATGTGATTGCTTCCATTTTTTGTTTGTTTTTTAGAGTTTTCTTTTTTCTTTCTCTTTTTATTTTGCAAGTTCATGTGTATTACTTCTCTAGATTCCTCAAATGAGTGAAACCATCTGGGAGTTGCCTTTCATCCCTTTTCTTTGCTTATTTTGCTAAGCATAATTGCTTCCAGTTCTATCAATTTTGCCCCAAAGGACACAATATCATTTTTTTTGACTGCCGAGTAATTTTGAGTGGAATATATATCCTATAGCTTCTTTAACCATTTATCTGTTGATGGGCACTTTGACTGTTTCGGCTCTGTTCACTGTGAATAGTGCTGCTTTGAATATATATCCCTTTGTATAAGTGTTTGTATGTCATTTGGGTAGATGCCTAAGAATGGGATTGCTGGGTCATGTGGTAATTTCACTTTTATTTGTTTAAAGACTCTTCACACAGCCTTCCAAATGGGCTGAACCAGCTTACAATCCTACTACAAACTTGCCAACACCTGTAATTTTCTCTTTTGTTAATGTAGGTCATTCCCATAGGTGTGTTTGTTTCTTTTAATGCAGAACACATTTTAAATGTTATTTCAGTCCAATACAATACATTCGGGCATTTGACCTTGTTACCAAATTCATTATAAACCAAGGACAGCCCATCTTAACATAAATTCTTATTTATGGTATTACTGTTATCTAGATTAAATCCTTATTTCATGATGTAAACCTCAAAACTAAATGTTACCAGCAGGTTTTCCGAAAAAAAATCAAAGCCTCCAATATTATAGAAAGTCAATTAGGGAGTGGGGTGGTAGCCCAGCGGGTAAAATGCACGTGGCGTAAAGCTCAAGGATCCGGGTTTGAGTCCCCGGCTCCCCACCTGCAGGGGTGTCACTTCACAGGCTGTGAAGCAGGTCTGCAGGTGGCTGTCTTTCTCTCCCCCTCTGTCTTCCCCTCCTCTCTCCATTTCTCTCTGTCCTAGCCAACAATGACAACATCAACAACAATAACTATAACAATAAAAACAAGGGCAACAAAAAGAAAATAAATATTTTTTAAAAATTTAAAAAAGAGAGTCAATTAATAGAGTTTTTTTTAATTCTTTAATTTGGCATTTAATTTACACTTTACCATACACAATAATTAAATACATGGACGTTTTAAATGAGTGCAAATCTTGCATTTACAAACTTTTCAAAAAATGTATTAGACATTTAGTTCTTTTTGACCAGGAAAAAAAAATCAGATAGTAAATCTGCAAATCATTTTGACTGTAAGTTTTCGGGGTGTCTCTCTCCTTCTCCGTCAGGGTGTCCTCCAGGGGAAAGGTATCGGGCTGGTTCTTTCTCGCTCACGACAGGGGTGACACGAAGTAAAAGACACCAGGGGACTCTAGGATTCTGGGACTCAAGGACTCAGTTTCTAGATTCACGCTAAGAGTCCCCTGGTGTCTTTTACTTCGAGGTTATCTTCTCAGACCTCCATCCAAAGATGGGGGTGGTTCTCCCTAAGCTCTATCAGGCTCACACATGTTCCCAACAGTAAGTGGAATAAACTTCAAGAGCAAAGCTTACACAGCACCTCAAGTTTTCTGCATTCAAGCAGTTAGTAATGATGCTTCCCTCTGACTCCCCAGCAGGAGGCAGTGGTGTTGTGGTATGTATACTGTTGGACCTAGAACATCGTATAAGGTGGTTATATAAGTTATAGCAGTGCAGTTCTTTCCAGATGCTTAATCTTAATGAAAATAATATCCTACACAGAGAAAGCCAAGGAGAAAAATTAGAACTCGGGTGCTTTGCCCTGTTAGGGGTATTGGCTAATCAACACATGGAAGGAACATCATCATAAATTTAATAAAGCCTAAAAAATGATTTCTGTGACGGTGCAAAAATACCTAGGTGGTATTCTCAGGAACGTGTAGCGTTCGGCCTCCCAGAAGCCTGCACGTAGATGTACCTACAAGAGCACGCTGGTTACACAGTACCTGCAGCCACACAGGTCCGGTAGTCTCTGGTTTGCGCAAGCTCAGGCTAGGGCCAGGGCATGAAGTGGCTCTTTCCTTCAGAGGTTAAGTTGCTCTCTGGGGCGCCCATCCCAGTTGAAGTGCAGAGATCAAAGGCAATCTTGCAACTAAATGGGCACCTAATTCACTTATAATAGTGGCTCCGAGCGGATGTGGCCACTAAATGTGAGTTGGGTTTAGAGTACACAATATTAAATACTATGTGAGCTTAGGAAAAAAAAAACTTTCAGAGATAAAAATCTATGTGATAATGACAAGCTCAGATTTCTTTAAAGGATGCAAGAGACTGGAGCATGAGCTCCTGAAGGGATGGCAAAGAAGTAGGAGGGCATGTCTGAAGCTATGTGCTCTGAAGACACTGGTTAGTTTAAACATCTGTACAGAACTATTGCCCACTCAGTGTTCAGGATGTAACATCAAGCAAAAAGACTCGTATCCCAAGGAGCTTACAGTCTCTGGAAGAAGTCAATACCTTGAACCAAAATTATTCTCAAGGACCTAGGTTCAAGATCGTGGTCCTCACTGACAAGGAGAAGCTTCACAAATGGTGAAGCAGTGTTGCAAATGTCTCTCTTTCTCTCTTCCTTTCTCTTCCCCTTCCCCTCTTGATATCGCTCTATCTTTTTCCTTTTCTTTTTATTTGAGAAGAGAAAGAGAAATTGAGATGGGAGGAGACACACACACATGTTGTTTTCGCCGGGCTGGCTTCACGGGCGGGTAAAAGACGACCGGGGACTCATGGTTGAGCTGTAGGCAGTATCTCTTTATTCATGCAGGACGCAGCGCAATCTATACCAAGCTAAGCTAAACTAACTAACTACAAACAATCTTGTCCTTATAAATATACTAGCCCAGTAGGGTGGGAACAGGATGCGATGCAGAGAGGGTGGAGAGAAAAGTGACTGGTGAAAATCAGGGTATGACAAGGAGAGGGGGCAGAGCAGGTGAGAATTCTATCAGTAAACCACTAATGCCCTGGAGGGAGTGTGGTGCTTTATGTAAATGTAAAAGTGATTTAAATAGACCCCTTTGAATGGGATCAAAGCAATCCCTATATAGGCATACCAGTGCTTGGTTAAGCAGAAGCCAGGGGGAGCTGGCATACTACCCAACACACACACACACACACACACACACCTGCAGACCCATTTTGTCACTCTTGAAGCATTCCCTTGCAGGTGTGGAGTGGGGGTTCAAACCCGAATCTTTGTGCATGCTGGTATGTATGCTTAACCAGGTGTGCCACCAACCAGCTCCTTTGATATCCATGTCCAGTAAATAAATACATAAATAAGATATTGAACAAGAAAAAAAACACTTAAAAAAAGGAGCCAGTGCCTGCCCTGTTTATGCAACTGTTCCATTTGTTATAGTATGCTATATCAGAGAAACTATCATCTTTGTCTGACTTCCGCAAGTGAAGAAACTAAACACAAAGTCAATAAAACATTTATTCAGGGCCCTGCTATTAGTAAGTAGCAGGGTTGGGATATGAACCCTATAAGTCTGGCTGGAGAGCTTGAGCATCTAACCTCAAAAGCTCTGGACAGATGTACACACAGAAAGTGCTTTAGCATTAGTGAGAACTGTGTTCATATTTCGACTCTACGATTACATATGGGCGCCTCTTTGGGGCACACTGTTTAGCTGTCTGAGCTTCCATTTCCTTGTCCCTTTGTGGTTTGGTTCTGGTAGTGGGGAGAAAGCAGTGAGCTGATGAAAGCTTCCTGCTTGGTTCACAACAAGGGCTGAGCCAGGAGACTGATATTACTTGTGTTTTCAGCATCACAGTTACTGAGATACAGAGGTGGAAGGAAGTAAGATGATGCCTTCTCCCACCTGGTTCTGAGTGAAAGAAAAGTGGGCACCTTAGGAAAGTTGGTACTTCTGAGGGCCAGGCCAAGTGGCACAATGGTTGAGCATACAAATTACAGTGCCTAAGGACCCAGGTTCAAGCCCTAATCCCCACCTGCAGATATTGGCTTCAGGAGTAGTGAAGCAAGTCTGCAGGTGCCTGACTCTCCCTCTCTCTCTCTTTTAAATTATCTTTTATTTATTCATGTTTTTGGCTACTAGAGACAGCCAGAAATTAAGAGGGAAGGGGGTGATAGAGAGGGAGAGAGACAGAGAGACACCTGTAGCCCTGTTTCACCACTGGTGAAGCTTTCTTCCTGCAGGTGGTGTCCGGGGGCTCGAACCCAGGTCCTTGTTTACTGTAACATGTGCACTCAACCAGGTGCACCACCACACGGCCCTGACTCTCCCTCTCTGTATCTTCCCATCCCTTCTCAATTCTCTCTCTCCTGCCTAATAAGAAAAGGAAGGAAAGGAAAATGGAAAGGGAAAACTGGCCACTGGGAGCAAAGGATCCATCATGCAGGTACCAAGCCCCTGCAATAACTCTGGTAGCAATAAAATAACAATAATAATGAGGAGGGAAGAAAAAGAAATGTGGTGTTTCTGTGGAAGGAAGTACTGTGGCCCCATGGGAGCAGAGCAGCTGACCTGTCTCTCACTCAGCCAGCGTGTGGTCAAGAGCCCGGGACTTGCCCTCTAAACTGAGCGCACTTACTCCGCAAAATGGGAAGAAAAATGGTCACAGCGGGTGATAGGGAAGTAAAATCCATAAATGATGGTTATTGTCATTGCTTTCCCATTTTCCTCAGCTTTTCTGATCTTTCTGAGTGATTCTGTCTCTGCTCCAGAGTGGGTTCTCTGACAGGCGACAAACCTATGAAATCTGAACCTACTAACCAAGGTCAGCCTCTGTCAGATTAGAAAAAAAAAAAGACTAATTTTCCTTTCTATTTTATTACCATCAGGGTTATCATGGGGGCTCAGTGCCTACTGCCTACATGACTCCACTATTCCTGATAGTTATTGTTTTGATTAGATAATGAGGGACTGAGATAGAGAGACAGAGAGAAGGAGAGACACCTGCTCCAGCCCTTGTGGACCTCACTCCCATGTACCCCACCATAGGTAGGGACTGAAGTCTTCCATCTAAGCCCCTGAGCAGGGATCACACATGCTCTCTACTGGGTGAGACACTACCACATCCTAATTTTCATTTCCTTCCTTTTCTGAAAATAAGATTTTTTTCTTTCTTTAATTAGTTAGGGCATAGATTGGGAGGAAAGGGAGTATACAAGGAGAGGAGACAGAGAGACACCTGCAGCACTGTTTCACTGCCTGGGAAGCTGTAAGTGGGGACTGGGGGCTTGAACCTGAGTCCCTGTGCATTGTAATATGTGCACTTAACCAGATACATCACTGCCCAGCCCCCCAACTTTCCTTTCAGCAGAAGTTGCTTAGGTATCTCCAAGTTCCCAAAGAGATAACATTTATTTTTATTAATTGAAAGTTTAACTTTATTTATTTATTGTCAGAGAAAGCGAGAAAAGAGAGAGGTGGAAAGAGAAGGATGAAAGAGTGATCAGAATATCATTCAAATCACGTAGAAACAAGAGTTGGAATTGAATCTGGGGCTTCAGCCCTGCAAATCGGAACTCTTAATAGGCTAAGCTAACTCCTTGACCTGTCACTGAAATATTTTAACAATTCCAGGGTCATCATAGATGCATCACCCCAAACCTATCCCCTACTCATAATGCCTGATTTTTGGAGTCATTCACCATCACTTATGCCTTAGAGCAGAAGCTGGTGAGCCAGGGTTCAGTGGCCAGGTAGAGTTTTTCACCTACAGTGTCAATAAAATCTGATTGGAAAACAGTCTGACTCACTTATCTGCTGTTACATAGCTACAGCAGTGGAATGCAGAAGCTGTTACAGGGACCATATACTTTGCAATACCTAAACATTTACTCTCTGACCCTTACAGAAAATACATACCAACCTCTGCCGTAGAGAATGGTGTATTTTTACTTAAGAGGTGATTTAGTATAGCCTCGAAGAGCTGGGTCTAAGAAGAAATTACTATCTCCTCATTTTTCCTTCTGAAGAAAAATGTTACTAAACCAATAAGCAGTACTTGCACTATCAGATGAACATCTTTTAGTTTCCTTGAATCTCCTGGTAAAAATCTTTCACTGCCTCAGAGGGGATGGCAGGCATAGGAAGTTGGTTGTGACTT
Source organism: Erinaceus europaeus (assembly GCF_950295315.1). Taxonomy (NCBI): domain Eukaryota; kingdom Metazoa; phylum Chordata; class Mammalia; order Eulipotyphla; family Erinaceidae; genus Erinaceus; species Erinaceus europaeus. The sequence goes on along the minus strand of NC_080165.1, from coordinate 11,893,399 downwards.
TGTATCGATGTTACTACTAGTCATAGCTAAAATGTCCCCTTTGATAACTGTCAGAACTGTTGTTTAGAGTTGCCAAGGCAATTTGCATAGACAGAGATGGAAATAAAGTGACAGGCATGAAGGTTTTGTTTCTGGGGGATAGGCTGAAGGATAGTGAGGAGATGCTAGGGTGACAGTAATGAGGAAAATGAGAAGAAGAGCTGGAGAGAGGAAGGGAGAGGTCACTTGCTTGGCAAAGTGCGTGACCCAGGTTTGAATGCCGCTACCAAGTGGGAGATGTCACAGTGCTGGAGAGAGTTCCAGGGCCATCAGAACTTTCTTCTGTCTCGCTCTGAATGAAGAAGTGAGTGACTCAGAGATGTGAAGACACACATGAAGTCCCAGCTTTAGAAAAGAATAGTGAGGGAAGCACCAGGTGGTAGGTAGCACATTACAGGGTAGGAGGACCCAGGTTCAAGCCCCTGGTCCCCACCTGCAAAGGGAAAGGCTCACAAGTGGAGAAGCAGGGCTGCAGGCGTCTCTCTGTATCTCATGCTCTATATCTCCCACTCCCTTCTCAATTTACTCTGCCTCTCTCCAATTATAAATAAAATAAAATATTTTAAAAAAGAATAGATGGAAAGAAGTCAGAGTGTCACTTACTAAGTACCAGGGAGAGACCAGCAGGGAAGGTCTCAGGCTAGAGAGTGTTTGAGTGGGGAAGGTGTCCAAAGTGGCATCAGTGAGAGAAGGGAGAAGGAGAGGAGGAAGAATTATTTACTCATGTGGCAACAGGACACGTGACACCAGGGCATGGGAGGGAAACAGGAACAGGGCGAGATTCTCTTCCAACAGAACAGAAAACAAGCCCAGATTCACAGGCCTTTCCATGTCAGCTCTGTGGAAAGGCTGATTAGTAATGTGAGAGCTGGTGTGTCAACAGGACCTCGGGGTCTTGTCAGGGGCTCCATTATACCATGTTTAATTCTGCAGGTAATGACTGCAGTGACAGTACTGGGGCAGAATTTTCCATGATTGAATTGTGAGCGAGCACGCAGTGACAGAGTAGTATTTCATTTCACCAAATAGCCCTCATCACCCCAGGAAGTAGCGTGTGGAAGAGACCCCACTCAAGTTGCACTGAGTAACACCTATCTGTCAGCACACAGGACGGCCCCTCAGCCATCCCTGCCCAGTCCAAAAGCAGACATTCTGCCCTCTGCAGCTGACCCCAGAAACACACTGGGGTGGAAGCCAAGGAAGCTTGCAGAGGTGTTTGGCTTTATTGTGTGTGTGTGTGTGTGTGTGTGTGTGTGTGTGTGTGTGTGTGTGTTTCTTTTCCAAAACTATGTAACTTTTGTACTAGAAAAAAAATCTGAACAAGAAAATATGAAAGCAAGAAATACAATATCTCTGAAAAGAATGTTTCTCTTTTGTCCTCAGTAACACAGTCTTTGACATTGGACTGCAAAGCATGAGCAAATATAATTACTGATTACCGTCTTCTACACGTATCTGGAACTGGTGCCATCTTCCTGAACGAGGTGGGCATTACCATATGCTCTTAGCTTCAATGCTTGTTTAAATCTGTGAATAAGGGGAATGGGCATTGGCACAGCCAGTAAAGTGCACATATTCCCATGTGCAAGGACCCGGCTTCTAGCGACTGCTCCCCACCTGCGGGGGGGGGGGGATGTTTCGCAAGCGGTGAAGCAGGTCTGCAGGTGTCTTTCTCCCTCCCCCATCCTCTCTCAATTTCTCTCTGTCCTATCCAATAATATATAAATATAATGGCCACAGTGGTGGATTTGTAGTGCTGGCACTGAGCCCTAGCGATAATCCTGGTGACACTTTTTTATTGTTATTATCAAGAGGGTTAATGCATTTGACATATGTATACAATTTCATTATATAATAGCCCCCCCCCCCAATTTTCTTCCTATCGTTCCTCCCCCAGAGTCCTTTGCTTTGGTGCAATATACCAGTGGCAATTAAAAAGAAATCTGCAAATTATTTTTGAGGCCATGAAAGTTACTATATATAAAGCAGACCTCACTTGGGCCACAGGTGAATGTTAATGTGCATCCTCAGCCCTCTCTCCATAAGTGAATACAAAGGCATAGCCACTGAACAGCCAGCATGGAGGGTGAAGCCGGAGGGTGAACAGAACAGACTCCTGGAAGACTGTATCCCTCCTCAGCCTTAGCTCCAGTGGGCCCACGCTTCTACAAGTGCTGCTTCTAATCAGTGTCATTCACCAGGTTGGTGAGAAAAATCGACTTCTAGTTCACAGTCAGCCCTATACAACCTTGGAACAAAGTTGACTCTCAACCATTCATTTTGCAGACTCAAGAATGCAGACAGCATGCCTCGCCTCAGGCAGGTCAGACCCCATGAGGGAACATATGATAACTTAAAAATTAATTTTGGTAGCCAGTGGATGGCATTGGGGGGTACTTAGTGCTTTTACAACAAAAACTCAATATCCTGTGAGGTTTCCAGAAATACAATCACAAGCAGGTGATCAGGAGAATCAAATATTGCAGTAGAAAGAATGATAAAGACTCTGCTTTAGTAGGAGCTAGAAAAGTGTGCTCAGTTTGGGGGGAGGGGGAGTAGGTAACTGTAACAGGGAAAGACACACCTGTCGGCCAGTTTGCTGTGAAATGAAGAAGCTTGTACCTCTGGACACCCCAACTTCTCTGATTCTTTGAAGGTATCATCTGTAGCTCAGGAGGCTGAAATCTATGCTCCCTCTGGGGTTATGCCCAGCTACAGCGCCATTAATAAACTGCCAGGAAAACCCCATCAAGACTTCCTCCTGTTGATTCCCTTCGACACCACTTTTTCTTACTAAAGGGAACCAAAGATTTGCAGATGGGGGAAGCAATAAATGTCGATGGGACTGTTTTGTTGGTTTGTTTGTTTTGTTTTACTTTCCTTATTTTTTCTTTTTGCATATGTTAAGTTCTGTTCAGCACTTCACAAAGGCTTTGGAAGTTCAGCAATGAGATGCATGCAGTAAAGCCATAATTAGTAACAAGTACCCCTGGCTTTTCCATTCCAAGGGTATTTACCACTGGCATATGACTATGTGTGTTTGTTTTTTTTTAAGCTGAGTCCTGACTCCATCTAACTGCAGGCTTCCTTTAATAGTGAATTCTTATAAGAGCATGGTCTCCAAGGAGCCCGTGAATATTTCATGTCCCCAGCTGGGAAGGAAAATTTCATGATGTTAATTTATTTTTCCATTTGATTCATTTGTATTTTCCCAAGACAAACCTTTGGTGTTCAAAATAATCAATCTATTTCCATATGGGCCCTGGAAGTATTTTAGTGACAACATGATGTATGTGTTAGAACTGGAAGGCGGGTCAAGTAGTCATATAACTGGACCAACTTTGTTTTAACAAACAGTCTTAAGAGGGAACGGGAGCATCAGGGACCGGGACAGACTAAGTCCCTGGATTGCTGTAAAAACATCAAGTCACCAAACACAAAAATAAAATACCACCCCTTGGAAGAAGTAATAGAAAAAGCACAGACATCTTAGCTGACAGAAACTAAAAGGAGAAAGATAAACATGTTTAAGAGCAGGTCTGGGGAGAGTACAGTCAAAAATCTTTCCTGCCTGTGGCTTTGAGGTCCCATGTTCAACTCCCAGCACCATCATAAGCAGCTGAGCAGTACTCTGGTCTCTCTCTCTCTCTCTGTCTCTCTCTGCATATTTTCATCTCTGTATCCTTTATATTAAAACATAGATAACATTTAACAAAACAAATGTCTAAAGGGGCCAGTTCTTGGTGCACCTGGGTAAGCATACATATCACCATATGCAAGGACCCAGGTTCAAGCCTCCACCCCATGTCTGTGGGGGAACCACTTCTTGAGCAGTAAAGCAAGTCTGTAGGTGTCTGTCTCTCCCTCCCATCTCAATTTCTCTCAGTCCTATCCAATAAAATACAAAGAAAGAAAAAGAAAGAGAGAAAGCAGAAAAGAAAGAAAGAAATAGAAAGAGAAAGAAAGAAAGAAAGAAAGAAAGAAAGAAAGAAAGAAAGAAAGAAAGAAAGAGAGAAAGGAAGAAAGGTGGAATGGCTGCCAGGAGTGGTGGATTTCTAGCGCCAGCACTGAGCCCCAGGGATAACCCTGGTCAGGTGCGGGGCTATGTTTTTTTTTTTTATTGGGGAATTAATGCTTTACATTCAACAGTAAATACAATAGTTTGTACATGCATAACATTCCCCAGATTCCCATTTAACAATACAACCCCCACTATGTCATTCATCATCTTTCATGGACCTGTATTCTCCCCACCCACCCCAGAGTCTTTTACTTTGGTGTAATACTCCAATTCCATTTCAGGTTCGACTTGTGTTTTCTTTTCTAATCTTGTTTTTCAACTTCGGCCTGAGAGTGAGATCATCCCATACTCATCCTTCACAGCCAGGTGCGGGGCTATGTTTAAAAGCAAATTATACAAGACCTTATGAACCTGCCAGTTCTGTTGAGCTATTGAAAAAAATTCCTGATGCATAGAAAACACAGAAAAAATATGTCCTAACATTTTGATAACCCAATACTTTACACCTTGCCAGCAGGAGGCTCTGTATATCTGTTTTTAAGATGTTCCCCAAAGGAAGAAAACTTCCTGGCAATGTCGATTCTATAGCTCCAACCAACTGGTGGAGAATATAATAGGGACAGAAACTGAATTTTTATCTTCCTTTATTTATTTATTTATTTATGTTTGTTTTTACCAGAGTACTGTTTAGTTTTGGCTTGTGGTAATTGCTGGAGATCGAACCTAGAAGCTCAAAGCCTCAGGCATGGAAGCCATTTGCATGACCATCATGCTACTTCCAGATCCAATTTTCATATTGTCTACAACTTCCAGGATGCTTGGGACAGAGAAGGAGCTCATTGATATTTGCTTTGTTGAAGACATCCATTAAGGTGACTGGTCTACTGTAAATATGTGCCCCCTTTCTTTCACTCTTTGTCAGGTCTCTTAAGTTGCTTTTGGAATAAGGTATAATTTTGTGAAACATGGATATCCTGAGCTCATTGAGTCATATTATCAGAAGAAGAAGAAGAAGAAGAAGAAGAAGAAGAAGAAGAAGAAGAAGAAGAAGAAGAAGAAGAGGAAGAAGAAGAAAGAGGAGGAGAAGGAGAAGAAGGAGGAGGAGGAGAAGGAGGAAGAGGAGGAGGAGAAGGAGGAGAATGCTATGATCTGATGTTAACTATAGACATTAAGCACACTTTCCTCCTGTTTTGGAGCTACTCTCTGCTCTAATCTAGCTTTCTAACGCTATTCTCAACTCTGACAGTCATCTTCTCAGACAATATTTTTAGTCCACCTGCATATTAGCTATCAGGCTCAGGCAAAAATTACTAAATTCATGGACCCCTTGGAACATGCCTAAAATAGACTTCCTAGCTTCTTTGCAGATGAAGATCCCTAGTTTCATCTGCTCTATTCTTACCTTTGGGTTCTTGTTTCTAAGAAAATTTGTCCTGCTTTATATCTTACCACCTTCCAGCCACCAAGGTGCAGGCACAACATGATTAATTAATTATATCCTGACTTCCCTGGCTAGACGACCTCACCGATGTGTCCTGGAACTCCACCTACCCAGAGCCCTATCCCACTAGGGAAAGATAGAAACAGGCCTGGGGTATGGATCGATCTGCCAAGGCCCATGTCCATCAGAGAAACAATTACATAAGCCAGATATCCCACCTTCTGTACCCCATAAAGAATTTTGGTCCACACTCCCAGAGGGATAAAGGATAAGGAAGCTTCCAGTGGAGGGGATGGGACATGGAATTTTGGGGGTGGGAACTGTATGAAATTTACCATGTTATCTTACAAGCTTGTTAATCACTAATAAAAGAAAAAAAAAATCTAAAAAAAAAAAAAGATATGCTTTCAGTTTGTCCCAAGACAACAGTGTGGACAGCAGATGACACAGCCTGGTGTGGAATGTGGAGTGCTGTCAACAGTATAGAGAGGAAGAGAAGGATGTGAAGTGAAGTTTAGGGAAAGTACTAACAATATTGAAGTAAGAGAGTTTCTTCATTTTTGAAGTCAGACTGTAGAGCTCTGTCAACAAAACAGACACATTTTAAATCTGCCAGACGTCTGCCAAGCAAAACAGATGAGCTAATGAAATTTCCACTAAAAATTTCAATTCTTATTAGTAGTTGAATGGCAACAACAATGGAAACTATGGCAAATCATTGCCAACTCTAACAAAATATTTCTCTCTCTCTTTGAAATGCAAAATATATGACGGTAGCCTGTAACAGCAACTGTATGATGAGCCTGCATAGCCAGAGGTTAAACTAGTTGCAGCTAGAGGCAAAAATCAGCATGAGCATTCTAGGCAGTCAGTTGCAATCCACCTGCTATTAGTCTACAGGTAGAACAACGCATGTTTAATGATCACTGAGACAGATATTCTTTAATGCTTGCTATGAGCAAACTAATAGCACTTAACCTGGAGGTGAAAGTGGGAGGTATGTGAGATGCTTAGGATATACTCTCTATGCTGGGTGAATGTATAAGTATACACCCCAGTTAAAACTACAATTCAAATAAAATCTAAAGCCACATGAGTGTTAGAGACCAAGACCTGTGGATTGCTGGTAACGACTCAGCAGCAAAGGGACTAGTCACAGGATGGGTAAGAAGAACAGCGCGTATACACACACACACACACACACACACACACACACACACACACACACAGTGCATTTCAATCGTTCGCATGTATGTATAAATATGGATGTTCATTTGCTTCCCTGAAAAGCATCAGAAGTAGAATTGCTCTCAAACCTAGTTTCACAGATCAATGGCACAAGAGAACACAAAAGCGGCTTAGCAAATAATTCAACTGGGAGAACACTGGGCTTAAATGTCTGAGGTTCCAGTTTGATGTTCAGGACTTTGTATACCAGAGTGGTGCTCTTCTTGCTCTCTCTCTCTCTCTCTCTTTCACATGAAATGCTCTTTCATATATAATAAATAAATATTTTTAAAAGTGGCCAAAGAGACCTTATTTATGTACCAGGCTTAAATGTTAATACAAGGGTAGAAATGGATAAAGTATTGGGTTTAACTTTCTCTAGAAAAACCTTATCTAGAAAACTCTTGTAGGAAAAGGGCCTTGGGATGTGTTTCAATCTTCTCTCATTTCCCCCAGTAGCTCACCATCCACTGATTTGCCAAAAAGTCTTTTAAAGTAAAGGGCTTTGCTGACAACCTTTTTATATGGATTATAAAGGAGCAGAATTGACCCTCCTTTGAATGACACCTAAGAAAGTGACACCCTTAAGAAATAGCCAAAGCGACTGTGTAAAAGCAATCTGTCACTACGCTTCACATCCATGCTTCATCTCAAACTCAGAGCATGCATTCTGACATTTCATGAGGTCTGCCGAGTGGTCAGAAAATTCTTACTTTGGGGTTTCTTCATGGCCTGTCTTTCCTGGCAGCAACTGATATCTCCAGAGGCACCTCACAAAATCAGCCAATTGGCAACTCATTCTGAAGGAACTGGCCTTAGCTAATAGCTAATGACAAGAGTAAATTTATTCTTGCCAAATGATATCTGACTAAAACTATACAACCTCTCATATCCATATTTGCTTTTAATAGGAAATAATTTCCCATGTCATGAGTACTCTGCTGTCATAATAGAACTCCACTTGCAGTACAGGACTTGAGGTGGGGGTGGGGGTGGGGGGTAGGTTCTTGTCTTCACCTTCCATTCAGAGGACCCTGTATTCTTTTTTTAAATTTTTTTTACCTTCCATTCAGAGGACCCTGTATTCTTTTTTTTAAATTAAAAAAACTATTTATTTATTATTGGATAAAGACAGAGAAATTGAGGGGGAGGGGAGGGGAGGTAGAGATGGAGAGAGATAGAGAGACACCTGCAGCCCTGCTTCACCACTCATGAAGCTTTCCCCCTACAGATGGGGACCAAGGGCTTGAACCGGGTCTTTGCACACTGTAGTGTTTGTCTTTAACCAGGTGTGCCACTGCCTGGCCCCGAGGACCCTGTATTCTTCCATGACCTTTCTGGATTCCAGACTTGACAACAGGCCAAGAATACAAAACCCAGCTATTGTAGAATCAAGGTCTGAATCAAGAATCAAGATACCACTGGTTTATTACTGAGGGAAGAGAGTTTAGTGAAGATATCATGACAGTTTTATAAGCTTAGTACCAAAGCAATACATTTCTGGATTGTAAGCCATCAAAGGTGTTGAGTCTCTTCAGGTCTGATTTAGGAGAAGTCTCAAGTTTGACAAATGTTATAGGCCAGGAACTTTGGGTTGCAAGTTTATCAGAGAGGCAAAGCTTGGAAGCAGAAACAAGTGAGGTGGACTGCCATTAAATTATGGAAGAAGGAGAGAAAACAAAATGGCAGTGACCACACCTAGAACTGAGATCTAGATTTACTAATACCATTCTGTCTTAAAAAGAAAGCAGAGTTCCTTGGGGAAAATGTCTGATTTCAAGGCTGACACAGAGAAAATAAAGATGAATTTGAATCTGAATCTGAATCTTATTGAGTCAGAACATATGGAAATAAGGGAACTGAAATCAATTGGAAAAGCTTCCTGCAGGAAAAATCTAGGACAACTTGAACACCAGAATCAATTCGTGGCTATAACATATTTAAATAAGCAATTTAATTCAAAGAAGAAATCATAAATTCATGCTGATATCAATCATTCTATCAGTAAAAGGTTTGATGATAAATAGAAAAGCTGCTTAGTCCTAAGGTGCTTTGTAGTTAAGTACTAATAAACAATGAAAGGGCTGGGGAGAAAGCATAGTGGTTCTGCAAAAGACTTGTATACCTGAGGCTCTAAGGTCACAGGTTCAACTCCAAGCACCACCATAAATCAAAGCTGAGCAATGTTCGTCTCTCTTTCCCTCTCTCTTGTGTGCAAGCTCCACATATATAATAAAATTAAAAGACAATGAAGAGACAAAGGATGGTTGGCAGTGGAGAGTTCTGTGAGTTTCTCTCTCTCTCTTTCTCTCTCTCTCATCTCTCTCTCTCTATTGGATAATATAGAGAGAAATTGAGAAGGAAGAGAAGACAGAAATGGAGAGAAAGACATTTACAGCATTTATTCATCACTTCCAAAGCTTCCCCCATAGGTGGGGACAGGGGGACTGAACTTGGGGCCTTGCACATGTTAACGTGTACACAACCAGATGCACCACTGCCTGGCCTTGAATCTTGTAAATGTCTACAAGTTGAAGGTTCTTTTTCTTCAAAATTAATTAACTTATTTTTGTCATGTCTGGGGTTTCACTGCTCTGAGCTGACTTTATCAGATAGAAAGAGACAGAGAGAAAGAAGGAAAACCGACAAAGCCCTGAAATTGCCTCTAGTGCCGCAGGGGGCAGACATGAACCTGAGGCTCATGCCAGACAAAGCCAGTATCTGCCCAGGTGAACCAGCTTATTGGCTTGTTTTTTTTTCTTTCAAAGAGTTTTACATGTCTTCAATAGTGTTGTTTGTATAACTGTCCTGTGTACCCACATGTTCATTTACTTTAACCATCAAACTCATTTTTAAAAATTTTTATTGATTGATTGATTGATTCCCTTTTGTTGCCCTTGTTGTTTGATTGTTGTCATCATTGTTGGATAGGGCATAGAGAAATGGAGAGAGGAGAGGAAGACAGAGGGAGGGAGAGAAAGATAGACACCTGCAGACCTGCTTCACCACATGTGAAGCGACTTCTCTGCAGGTGAGGAGCCAGGGGCTCGAACCGGGATACTTATGCCAGTCCTTGCACCTGACTCCCCAAAACTCATTTTTTATTAAATTGCCCTAGGGTTACCACTGGGGCTCAATGTCTGCACAATCAATCAACCACTCCCAGTGGCCATCCCCACCCCCACCACCTTTTCATTTTTATTAGGCAGGACAGAGAGAAGTTGAGAAGGGGGAGATAGGGACAGAGAAGGACAAAGAGACACCTGTAGGCCTACTTCACTACTTCTGAAGCTCGCTGAGTGCAGGTAGGGAAGCAGGGGATAGAACTCAGGTCCTTGTGCTTGGAAGAGCATGCAGTCAACTGGGCATGCTACTGGGCCCCCAAACACATCTTAAAGTTTCTTTTTTTGTTGTTGTTCCTTTAATTTTGTTTTATGAGATAAGACAAAGAGAAATTGAGAGAGAAGGGGAAGAAAGAAAGGGAGAGAGATACCTGCAGACCTGCTTCACTACTTATGAAGCTCCCACCCCCCTAGCTAGGGAGTGGGGGCAGGGAGGGAGCTGGAACACTGGTCGTTGGTCATAGTAATGTGTGTGTGCTCTACCTGGTGACCACCACCTGTCCTTGCTCCCCCTCCTGTTTCTTTCTTTAAATTTTATTTATAAAAAGGAAACACTGACAAAACGATAGGATAAGAAAGGTACAAGTCCACACAATTCCCACCACCAGAACTCATATCCAATCCCCTTCCTTGATAGTTTTCCTATTCTGTATCCCTCTGGGAGTATGGACCCAGGGTCATTGTGAGATGCAGAAGGTGGAAGGTCTGGCTTCTGTAATTGCTTCCTTGCTGCACATGGGCGTTGACAGGTCGATCCATACTCCCAGCCTGTCTCTCTCTTTCCCTAGTGGGACAGGGCTTTAGGGAGGTGGTGCTGCAGGACACATCGTGGGGCCGTCTGCCCCGGAAAATCAGACTGCAGCATGGTAGCATCTGGAACCTGGTGGCATTCTTTTTATTGTGCAGGACAGAGAGAAAATTGAGAAGAGGGGGTTGAGATAGAGAGTTTCTTTTTTTTTTTTTTTTCCTCCAGGGTTATTGCTGGGCTCGGTGCCTGCACCATGGAGCTCCTGGAGGCCATTTTTCCCCCTTTTTTGTTGCCCTTGTTGTTATAGCCTCCTTGTGGTTATTATTATTACCATTGTTGATGTTGTTCGTTGTTGGATAGGACAGAGAGAAATGGAGAGAGGAGGGGAAGACAGAGGGGGGGAGAAAAAGATAGACACCTGCAGATCTGCTTCACCGCCTGTGAAGCGACTCCCCTGCAGGTGGGGATCCGGGGGCTCAAACCGGGATCCTTACGCTGGTCCTTGCGCTTTGCGCCACGTGCGCCTAAGCCACTGCGCCACTGTCTGGCCCCGGAGAGTTTCTTTCTTAAGATAGATCATTTCTTAACACTCTGATACCAGTTTTTCAAAAGTATGTGCTCCAGGGATTTCCTCCTGGCTGTCCAGCCCTGAGAGGTACCCACATCTAACAGGAGGGAGGAGATGCCTTTTCTCTTCTAGAGGTTATCAGCTCTGAGGGAACGGAACCATCAAGACAGGGGCAAAATGGCAGGGAGGAACTCAAGCCATTACAAATAACTTGAACAGAATCCCAGGAAGAAGAACTCAATATGGGTGCGGATGCTCACAAAATCACTGAGCGTGACCGAGTGTTCACAAGGCCATATGCACTGCGCTGTATGAATGTAGATGGAATGAGGAAAAGAGTCTGAAAGAGACCTCTCTCCCACTTCTCAAGATGACTACCTTCTACTCGTGTCCTAAAAAATCTGGAATTTGATTTTTTTTTTCTTGAAATTTTATCTCCACAGTTACAAACACCAGTGCTATCTTCATGAATCATCTTTATTTTTAAATTTGGCTAACACTCTACTCAAGTGTCTTTGACATGTTTAAAGCAATTTGTCTCACAAATTTAAATGTTAGAAAAGATTGAAATGATGGAAATGAAGTAATGGAGCGAGTGTGTCATTTTCTATCACTTGGAAATGTGTTTTCCAAAAAAAAAAAAAAAAAAAAAGAAAAGAAAAAAGAAAGAAAGAAAGAAAGAAAAAGTTGTTTGATGGAGAATGCCACCCTTGATGTCCCAAGGCTTTATTTCCATCATCTTACTCACAGAAACAGTGCTTATGTCTCTTTATTTGAAACTAATTACTTTGGAATGCTAAATATTCTTATCTTTGCTGTGCATTATTTTTTTTTCTGGCAACCACATATACCTAGCTGATTCTGAGGCTCATGTAACATTGCTTCTTCATCTGGGAGTTAACCATGGAATTTTGAGGGAAAGATATTTTGCATTTGTATTTTCCCAGTCAAGAAAATGGGACTTGAAATCTTTTCTTAATTAATTAATTTAATTTTTAATCTTTTAATCAATTAATTTAATTTTTAATTTTGTAAAAAATTTTGGGGGCCTTTTAGCTGGATTCTTGTCCTTGTTCATTTCTCCAAAATTCCTTCTTGTTGGTTTAACAATTTTTTTACATTATGTTACAAGGTCCCTCGCTTAGTACTTTTCAAATTACTGATTACTCTTGCCTGGATTGACTTGTGTCTATGTAAGGTAATTAAAGGGTTCACAGTTGTGGAAACTAACAGTTGTTTCAATATTATTTTAATCACTGAGTCGGAGCACAGTGGCTTAAAAGCCTCTTGTTCTTTTTCTTCCCTGTAGGCTATGGGAGCCTGAGGGTTTTTTAATTATAAGTAGGTTTCTTAGCTTAATCCCTCACTCCTGACCAAGAGATAAATCGGGGTGGGGCAGAGATAATCCAGTGTTTATGCAAAGAGACTCTCACAGCCCTACAGCTAGGCCACGGAGGTATAGATCTTCTCCTGAGTTTCCTCGTTAGTTCTCTGTCCCCTGGTGTCAGCACAGGGCTTCCTTGCTGCTGCTCCAGATTTTGAGGGCAATAGCAATGGAAACTCATAGTTACATTTGGTGAGTCTTAGGGAGTCCTCTCATCCCTTCAGTCATCTTTTTGTTGGTGAAAGAGACTGGAGGTGATGTCTCCACTCGTAAATTGCTGGACTGTTACCAGCCACTTAATCTTTCCCTAGGCTCCTCTGTCCACGAGCCACATGTGTTTGCACTCAGCAGTGATTTGGTGAGTTCCTGAAATCGTTCTAGTCCTGTCTTGTTGCAGTCCCAGGTGGTCTCCTTTGGTATTCCTAGTTGACCCCAGCCCCTTGTGTATTTAACCAGATGTGCCACCACTCTGTTCCTCCTCATCTTTCCTTTTCTTATTTTGTTCATGTTAATCAAACTTATTTTATTTTGCCACCAGATTATTGTTGGAGCTCAGTGTCTGTATAAATACTTCACCATTCCTGGTGGCCTCCCCCTCACCTCTCCACTTTTTTTTTCTTTTATAAAATTTTATTAGTGATTTAATATTGATTTACAAAATTACATGTAACAGGGATATAATTCCATACCATTCCCACCACCAGAGTTCTGAATGCCCGATCCATCCATTGCAAGTCACAGCAGTTCTCCCAAAGTTGCAGACGTGAGTTAACTATCATCTCTATAATGGTTTGTCCATATTTGTACATAATTGCCCCTTTTTCTTACACGTCCAATCCTCTCTTCCCTTCCAAGCCACACACAACCCTAATACTACATCCAAATTTCCCTCCTTTTACCTCCTTTCTACAGGTCCTGAAGGAGTTCATAGCCCTCTTATCCTTTTCCTCCTATTACTTCTCCCCCACTTTGAGTATGGATTAAAATTGTTTTGAGGGTGCAGAAAGTAGGAGTTCTGGCTTCTGTAATTATTTCTCCACTGGACCTGGGCACTTCCAGACCAACGCACACCCTCAACCTTTTTCTATCTATCCCTAGTGAGGCAGGGCTCTGGAGAGGTGAGGCTTCAGGACACATTGGTGAGGTCATCTGCCCGGGGAAGACAGTATCTCCCTGTTTGTCTTCATGTCCTAACTCATGCCATTGCTAAAATTATTTTCAAGCTGTCCTGCCCACACCACATCTTGACTGAGTTCCTCATACTTATTCTTGAATTTCACCCAGATAGAATTCAGGACTTGATTCCTGTTGACTTTCATATTCCTGGTATCATGTTGGGTCCAGAGCATGGAAAGATCTTGAAAGGATACTGGGTGCACTGATGGGAGGTGAAGGTGAGATACCTATCCTCCCTAAACTATATGTGATGAGTGGAATTCATCTATTGCAGTTTATTCATTTGTTATGTTAGAAGAATTTTATTTATGTATTTATTTATTTATGAGAGACACACACAGAGAAAGAGAGAGAGCCTGCTTAACTCTGGCTTAATGTGATGCTGGGAATTGAATGCAGGAACTCAGAACCTCAGGCGTGAAAATAATTTCTCCAGTCCAGGAATTATTTTCCATAAAATATAAAGGTAGAGGTCAGAGTAGTCTAATTACCCTTAATAAATATTAACATTTTTACAAAATTCTATTTATTAGACTCTTTAATTTTTTATTTTAGTGAGTGAGTGTGTGTGTGTGTGTGTGAGAGAGAGAGAGACAGAGACAGAGACAGAGAGAGAGAGAGAGAGAAAGAGAAAGAGAAAGAGAGAAAAGACCAGAGCACTTTTCAATTCTTGTTTATGGTGGTGCTGGGGACTGAACCTGAACCCAGGGGCCTAAGGCCTGAGAACCTTTTGATTACTGGTATAGCCATTATGAAGAATCTTCAAACAAATACAAATGGAAATGTTTTATGATCCAGCAATATCACTCTTAGGCATTTATCCAAAAGACATGAAAGCACAAATTCACAGAGCCATATGAACTCTCATGTTCAAAACTGTGGTGTTCACAATAGCCAAAAAAGTAGAAACCACCTAAATGTCCATCAACTGATGACTAGATAAAGAAGTTATGGGACATATACTCAATGGAGGACTACTCAGCCATTAAAAACACAATATTATTCCCCTTGGAACAAAATGGGTAGAACTGAAGGTTATTACCAGATGATTTCACTCTTATGTGGAATACAGAGAACTGAAACACACAAATATGAAAAATATATTCAGCCCATATCAAAGACCATGGGAGCACTATGCTGATTATCAAAAGGGGAACCTGGGGGGAACAGAACAATGTTTGTGGGAATGGTGTGAAAATTACCCCTATTATAATCTTATAAATCACTAATTAAAAAAAAAAAGAAAAACAAGAAAGTATTTTGCATCACCATTATGCTGTTTCTCCAGCCCTCATTAGACCTTTGTCATTAACTACTAGTTGTTCCTTAAGACTAGTAGTTGCCTTAAGGTTGTTCAAAGACTACCTTAGGGGTGCACTTATAGCTACTTAGTGATCAGGAGGCACCAGGGAAAGTTAGTTCAGAAGAGATTCTGGAGTGGACATTTCTTTCTTTTTTTAATCTTTATTTATTTATTGGGTAGAGAAAACCAGAAATCAAGAGGGAATAGGGTAATAGAGTGGGAGAGAGACAGAGAGACACCTGCAACACTGCTTCTCCACTGGAAAAGCTTCCCTCCTGCAGGGGTTGACAGGGGGCTCAACTCTGTGCACTATCACCCAGCCCCTGGAGTGGACATTTCTGAGTAGGCCAGTGGGAAGAGTAAGATTCTTGGTATGCTTGAAAGATGCTGCTTCAGTTTCTTCATAAGCAAACGGTGGACTGTAATTGCAATGGTCTCCTTTAACTAGACTTCACATACACAGAATGACTGAGGCCACGTTTGCCACCCTGGCTGAGCCACTCATTTACTTTGACCCATCTAGTCTCCCATTGCCCCAAGTGCCCATCCTGCAAGTCCCAAAGTCTTTTCCTTGGATGATCTGATTGAACATGCAGTGCATTCAAGGCAGAACATTGGAGGAGGCCTTAGAGTACTGTAATAATGCTCTACAGAGCCCCAGATCTGGTTTAAGACTTCGTCCAGTCTATTACTGGTCAAGGATTTCCCTCTTGCTCAGTCTCCTGGGCATCTGGACTCTCTGCTGCACCAACAACTTGCAAAGGAGCCATGCATCACACCTCAGATGACACTGAGGGTAGCTGCCGACTGTGGCCTACTTCCCCATTTCAGATGGGTGGATCATCTTCCCCTTGTATTGCTTCATCTTCAACAGATGTGGTTGCTTAACCGTGGCTGTTCTGTAAGAACTCACCATCTGCAGTCAAATTCCCCAAACCACATCAACAATACACCCTGTCTCATCTAATGCTCTTGGCCAAATATGCTTCCCCTTATAAGATTGGATTTTCTGTGTCTTGTTTGGATACTTAGTATGATTGTTGACAGCATGAAAATTTTCTCTCACTCTTTTTTTCATTTTATTTATTTGTTTTATTATTATTGGCTAGAGACAGACATTGAGAGGGGAAAGGAGATTGAGAGGGAGAGAGACAAAGAGACACCTGCAGCCCTGCTTCAACATTTGTGAAGCTTTGCCCCAGCAGGTGGGAACCAGGGGCTTGAACGTGGGTCCTTGTGCACTGCAATGTGAGGTATGCCATTGATTGCTCCCAAAACCTTTTTCTCTCTCCCTCTCCCTCTCCCTCTCCCTCTCCCTCTCCCTCTCCCTCTCCCTCTCCCTCTCCCTCTCCCTCTCCCTCTCCCTCTATCTCTCTCTCTCTTTTCTGGTAGCTTCTTGTCTTAGCCATTGGCCATCATGTATTAGTGGTTTGCTAAAGTGACCTTTTGAAGGGATGTTTGCACCCTTTGTTAAGCCTGTATAGTTTCCAGATATGTAGAATAAGTGACCCAAATAATGGCTAGGATTCCCTCCACTCCTAACATTAAAATTTTGTGAGTCTACAAATGCACCAAAATTCTAAAGTGTTTCAGCTGGACCAATGAGTAAAGCGTCACAGTGTAATGATTGAAGAGGGCTACTTCTTGGAACAGCTGCTCCTAGCTTCTGAGTAGGCCTTTACTTCTGGGAACTTCTCCCTGTTCAACCTCACTCTTCCTTGAACACGAGTTCAGCTCTCCACATCTTCACTCTCTCCACTTTGGACTCACGGTTCCCACTTTCCATGCCCGAATCCCCATGTTTTCACCTTTTTTCCTTAGAAGACTACTGAAAATCTCTTTCCCCAGGACACTGTTCTCTGCAGCACTAGTTAGTTATTCTTCAAAGTCAGTTTGTGCACATTTGTAAGCAGAGGTCATGCATCTCCACAGAACATTTTAACTGGTAGGGGGTGGGTGTTTCTCGTTTCATATGTTGAATTCAAGGAGTAACAGCAATGAAAGAATTCAACGTGCTGTTTCCGGAACAATGTTCACGTCTCATCATCAGAGAACTGTCTTTCCTCTAGCAGGGGCAGTGGGGCTCAAAAATCACTAGTAGATACAATGTGCAAATAAGTAAGAGTGAAAATATATTTTTATTATATCCCATCTTGTTATTGTTCTACTAAACCCTGCCCAGAAGTGTCTATTATTATTATTATTATTATTATTATTATTATTATTATTTTAAATCAAGTCTGCTTCATGGTATTGGCAGAAATTGAACTTGGGACCTCTGAGTCCTCAAACATGAATGTCTGTTGCACTGCTTCCCCAGATATATATAGATATATATATCATCACAGAAGCCATATTGTATGGTCCTTACATATGTGTGAGCTCACTTCTCGGGCCCACATTTTCAGATAGACAGCAAAACACAACACAGCACATAACGTTCCTCAGTGCCATAGTACTCACAGGAGGTGTGCTGGGGTTCAGGGCAAGGCTGAGCCCTAGCAGGTGAGATATCGCTGTTATTTATTGGTTAGAATGTGTTATTGCCAGAGCACTGCTTAGCGCTCTCTGGTGGCTCTGAGACTGAACCTGAGAGCTCAGAGCATGGGGTGTGAAAGCCATTCGCATCATCATTTTGCTGTCTCCTCGACTATCTTCTTTTATTTTTAAAAGTATACTTGGTCTTATAGTCTAACATGTGAGACTCTGATCATCTCTGAATTAGCGGGATATAGGAATCGTTGATGTCTTTCTCTTGAGAGACAGTGTGCCTCCCACGCCCACACTTGGCGCACAGCTGGGAGTGTGAGTGCATGCCATCCAGTTCCCCCTCCATCACCCCTGAGCAGAACCCACACCATTTATTGAGCCCCTTTTAAAACCGCTCTGGAAAACTAATGGCGACTTAATTGCATTTGATCATGTTAATGAGATTCTGATCTTTGATAAAAGATAGTTTTGCAAGGCTCATGTTTTAATCTGACATGATGAAATGGATTGTTTGAAAAGGATAATGATTCTGCTGTGTGGAGGAGAATTCAGATGCCACAGCTCACAGCTCACTTCCACACAAGGAGGAAACCTCAACAGAGAATTCTGGGGCCCTGAAGTGCAGAGACTTCCTCGCAGAATAGTCCCTGGAGGTGGATTTTATAAATGGAACAACACCCCCTCTGGGACCTGAAGTGACATAAAAGGTCCACAAAACTCTGGGAGCCTTGATAGAAAGTGGTGAATACCTCCCTCCGCCCAAGAAGTGGCGAAGCTGGGTCAGCTAATGATTCCTTTTTCATTTACAAAGTGCGCATCAGCAGAACTAGAGAGTTCTTTGAAACTCCAAGGAAGTTTTTCTTTCAGGCTAGACACCAAGCATTTCTTACACACCAAGCTCCTTAGGATTCATTTCAAGACCTACAGGCCATGTCCTGAGAACTTATCTCTCAGCTCGAGCCTTGATTTCTCCAAACTTTCCAGGGGGAGAACTTGTTTGCTTCTCTCACACACGCGTATCAGTTCAGCTCCTGACTCTATGTTGTGTGACTGTGTCCGCTGACTGCAACCACACTAACAGAGAAATGGTGTCCTAAATTCCCCCAGGGTATCCACACAGTGCCAGACACAGCCGAGGCTTCGACATCAGAATTTCAGGGACACACAATGCTGGGAAGGCACTGACAGTATTAAAAGAAAGGAAGTCAACAAACACATCAAGACTCCTGGAGAAAACTTCCAACAGCTGAGCTAGACTTCACCTAAGATGGACAACACATTTGGTGTGATTCCTACAGGCTAAAGAAACACAGAGGAACAGACCAAAATCACTCTACTGCTTCTCTACAATATACACTAGAATATGGCAAGAATGTGGAAGGTGAGAAGAGATAAAAATATATGTCAACTGTTCCCAGGTTGGATCACCACCAACCAGGCAATCAAATAGCATCTGAATGTTTATAGATAACATCATTAGTCATGAAGTGATCTTGCAGGGTAAATTATTTCTCATGGGACCTTCTGAGACAGATACCCCTGGTCTTGCAAGCATGGCACCTGCTTGGGAAGGATAAGAGAATACCAACCTAGAAAAAAAATGGATGATAACAAGTAAGAAAACATTTGACAGGAAACAGACCTAAAGAAACAAACCTGATTATACTCTGGGGGGGGGGGGATCATTCTACTCACCTGATTATACTCTGGGGGGGGGATCATTCTATCACTTCCTAATGAGTGGTAAATACTGAACATTAATTCGCAGGAAATTGTGTATGTGTGTACAAGGAAGAAAGAAGAAAAGGAACAGAGACAAAGAAGCAGAAGAAGATAAATAATAAGAAAGGGTAGAAGAGATCAGAAGGGTTGAGCTAATGAGGCAAGAAAGGGATAGCCAAGAGAGGCATAGCTGTTTACAACTCATCCTGCCAACCTCCAATACCTGTCTGACCCAGCTGCAGTTAGAGTGGCATTCTGTGAAGGTTACACTGCCTGAAGGAATACTACAAGCTCTAGCTTTCCTATACAGTTACATATTCTGAGCAAGGCTGGTAAATGGGTCATCTTAATAGCAAGCAACAGACACTACCAAGTTCCAAGAGCTTCCCATCATCAGTCCTTACAAGGCCCCCATGGGGTAATGAGAGGGCAGTGATTGTGGATAATTGGCCCACTTGTGAGGTTTCTTCAGTGGGTTCCCATCCCCCTCAGATGCAGTTTCTCTCTTCACAGCGAGGCTGCGTTAGAGAAAAGGACAGATAGCACATGGCACGTTCATTTTCATTAGGAGCTTATTCCTCCACCTTCCTCGCCCTAATGTAACAGCCGACAGGGGTGTCTTAGAATCTATGTGGAAAATCACAGGAGATGCCCTTGCTGGTTGGTCGCCGGGCTCCGATGGTGAGCTTCAGATAGAGTGTTGCTTCAGTGGTGTCAGTGCTAATTAACCAAGCTTTCTGAATTATCATGAGTGAAATAGGTCAGTGTAAGACACGAGATTAAGGACAGAGAGGAGAAGGAAGGAGAGAGGAGTGAGGGCAAAGGCAAATGAGAGGAATCAAGTGAGAAAAGGAAAATGAGGAGGGGAGGAGGGGAGCATCTGTGTGGGAATTCTGCCTCCAGCATCCATAGCCCTGCACAGGCAGAGCACACCTGCTGCCTTTAAACTGACTGCTGATGCTGTTGCCTTCAGGGTATCTAGAAACTCAGGCTCCCCAGAACACGATGGAGCTCATGAGGTAAGACTGCTGGGCTCCCGGAGGGCCCCTGGCCTGGGAATCTGAAAGGCAGCTCCTTATATGCTGAGAACTATACCACCCTTCATCACTGTCACCTCTCCAGCTAGAACTTTTGGCAAGTACTTATTTTATTTTCTTCTATTTTTTTTTATTTCCCTTGCTTTCCTTTTCTTTCTTCTTCCTTCCTTCTTTCCCTCCTTCCTTCCTTTTTTCCTTCCTTTTCTTTTCTTTTGCCACCAGGGTGAATGCTGGGATTTCATGCATGTATGACAAACTCACTGCTTCTAGTTGCCATTTTTTTTTCCTTCCCTCCCCCTTTCTATATTTTTACTTGCTAGGACAGAGAGAACTTGAGAAGGGAGGGGAGAGGAGGAAAAGAGACACCTACAGTATTGCTTCATTGCTTGTGAAACTTCACCCCCATAAATGGGGAGCAGGAGATTTGAGCCCAGGTCCTTGCACATGGTAATGTGTGCACTCAACCCAGTGCACCATCACCCAGCCCCAGTAGGTAAGTAATTCTAGGCACAACATGGCCTATGGATTGCCAGCGTTCCTACATCACTAACTGATCTGTGGTGGTGGAAGCTGGAGACACAGAGTATCTTTGTTTGAAGACTCAGTGATTCCTATGTTTGCTTTATGACTTAGAAAGCAGAGAGCCATGTCCTCCACTGTGATAACCAGCACAGCCCTCATCTCAGGCAAAGCGCTCATGGTGAATGCAAAGGGGAATAGGGACAAAAAAAGTAAGAAAGAAAGAAAAAGAAAGAGAGAAAGAAAGAAAGAAAGAAAGGAAGAAAGAAAGAAAGAAAAAAAGAAAGAAAGAAAGAAAGAAAGAAAGAAAGAAAGAAAGAAAGAAAGAAAGCAGAGAGCCATGGCCTACATATGAGGTCTGGGCTTCACAATATAAATACAAACATTGAAATATGAAAATTACTAGATTTTTGTAGCACAACAATTATGGTAAACATTGGACTGAAGGTTTTTTTTTTTTTTAATTATTTTTCACCTCACACATTCCTTACTACACTAAAATGCACTGTATTGGGCTCTACAAGAGGCTTGAAGCACTGTATGACCCAAATGGATTTGACCACAGAATATGCTTTTTTAAAGAAACATCTTAGATAAGATGAACAAACAGGGAAAAACAAAGTAGCATTTGACTGAGTTTGGATAATTGCACCAAAGTAAAATCTCTGGGTGGAGGGTGAGGGTATATTTTCAGCTTCACTATGGGGGGAGGGATGAGGGTAGGGACACACACCTTTGGTGGCGGGAGTGGTGTTAATATACACTCCTATTAACCTATAGTCTTTTAAATCACTATTTAATCAATATGAGAGGGAAAAAAGAAACATCTCAGATGACAGCTGTTTATAGAGACCACACTCTGAGGAACTCTGTTCCATTTTCTTTGAGGCTGTCATCAATCACTCCACAGAGGCACTTAATAGGAACACTTTGGCCATCACTAGAAACACAGAGAAACAAAATTTGGAATGACATCTTCCCTCAAAATGAAGGCATATATGACCTACTTTCATTTTTTAAAAATGCAGCAAAAAATAATGTAAAGAAGAGAGACTAGTATACATTTCTCTACACTTTCCTCTCAACATGATTTGGGACAAGGGATTTCTCCACAGAGAGAGACTGGGCTGTGCTGCACCTGTGGAAGTCACAGATGCTGATTCATCAGGACCTGTTTCTTCTAGAATTCACAAGACACATTGCCTAAAGGCTTTGGAGATGCTCTGGGATCTGAGAAATGATTTTCTCCTCCTCTGAGTAATGGTGGTATTTGCTAACCTCTTATGACTATGAAAAACTGATGTCATCAGGTGTGATAAACAGGTTCATCTCAGGCCTAGACCCCTAACGGATCCGGATCCCTCTCTCCACCACCACTGGTCACTTCCATCAGGAACAGCATCTTGGGGGCCCTCCCAGGACCTTGTACTCGCCATAAAGCAGCGATTATAGGGACAGCCCCAGTCTCTGAAGGGAGGCTGGGGTACCCTGCCCTGCCACTTGAGGAAGACAGGTTCTGAAATGAGTGCAGCCTGCAATGTTCCCAGCTGTAACCATGAGGTGCGAGCTCAGACTAATAGGTTACACAGGCTTAGAGGTTACACAGGCTCTGGTGCTGAATATATATGGGTCTTTGGGTCAGGTAGATGGAAGTAAATAGTTAACTTCATCCACAAAATTTTTCCAAGAATGGGAGCTACTCAGTGCCCTAATCCAACTTTCTAGCCCTTTTCTCTACTCTGACGCCATTCTCTAAGACAATTTCTTATCCAACCTCAGGCTAGCTATCAAACTCAAGCAAAATGACCATAGTCATGTGCCCCCAGGAACACGTCTCAGATGGACTTCCTAGCTTTCTTCTACCCTAAGATCCCTAATCTCATCTGCTCTATTCCTACTTTTTGCTTCCTGTTCATTGACCATTTTGCCTCATGCCACCTTCCAAACAGCAAGTGACAGAAGCTACCATGATTCCATCCCAACTTCTCTGCGCAGATGACCTCATCCTTGTGTCCTGGAACCTTACATCCCCAGAGCACTATCCCCACCAGGGAAAGATAGAAGCAGGCTGGGGGGGATGGATTGAGCTATCAATGCCCATTTCCAGTGGAGAAGCAATTACTACCTTCTGCACCCTAAAAACAATCTCGATTCATTCTCCCAGTGGGGGAGAAGTGACAGGAGAAAGATAAGAGGACTCTGAACTCCAGCTCCATCAGCTCCCAGAGAGAGGAAGGGACAGGAGAGGGGCACATGGAGGTAGTTATGATGTCATGAGTGGCTTGGAAGGGAAGAGAGGATTGGATCAGGAAGAAAATGGGAGCAACTGTGTATGAATGTGGACAGATAGTTGTAGAGATGATGGTTGGCCCATGTCTACAACCTTAGGGGAACTGCGGTGGCTTATAGTGGTGAGACTGAAGATCCACAACTCTGGTGGTGGGAATGGAGTGGATTTATACCCCTGCTAACATGTAATTTTGCAAAATAAAAATAAATAAGTAGATAAGTAAATAACAGGCTCATCTTGTGGTCCTGGAGGTGGCGCAGTAGATAAAGCATTGGACTCTCAAGCATGAGGTCCTGAGTTCGATCCCCGTCAGCACATGTACCAGAGTGATGCCTGGTTCTTTCTCTCTCTCCTCCTATCTTTCTCATTAATTAATAAATAAAATCTTAAAAAATAAATAGCAGGCTCATCTCTCAAGCATATCCACACTTCCTGCACTCCCCCGCCCCCATCTTTCCCAATATCCTCTAGTCCAAGGGCTTACTCCTTTAAGTCATTTCACTCTTCTTCTGTTTCTCCCATGGACTTTGCCCCTGCCCCCACCCCAATCTTTCTCAAGCCCCATGTCTGCTGCCCTCCTCTCTGACCATTGCCCAAATCCAGGACTTTCCTTCTCTCCTTTGAGCAATTCTTCTTTAGTGGTGCATGCCCTCAGTGAAAGTCATTCACACCACTCCCTTCCTTAGTCTTTAGAGTCTGGGGTCAGTAAAATAGCTCACTTGCATAGGGTGTTGCTTTTGCTGTGGGTACAATCTAGGTTCAACCTGGTCCCCAGTACATTGAAGGGAGCTGTGGTGCAATACCTCTCTTTCTCCTTTTACTTCACAGCCTTCCTGTCTCTATTTGGAAAAAAAAAAAAACGTAGGAGGAGGGAGGGAGTCATGCATTAGAGCACTGGGTTAAGCCCACATAATGCTATGCACAAGGACCCTGGTTTGAACCCCATCTCCCCACCTGCAGAAGGGATGCTGATTAGCTGTGGATCAGGTCTATCTTTCTCTCTCCCTCTCTATTCCCCCCCAATTTCTTTCTGTCCTGTCAAATAAAATGGGGAGAAGAATGACTGTGGGAGCAGTGGCTTCATAGTCCCAGCACCATGACCCAGCAATAACCCTGGAGCCCATCTGCCTGCGAGCTTAGCAAAGTCATGAGCCCCTTGGAATAAACCTAAAATAGATTTCCTAGCTTCTTCCAACATGAAAACGCCAAATCTCATTTACTATATTCTTGCCTTTAGGTTCCTGGTTACTAAACAATTTGTTCTGCTTTATATTCTAATGCTTTTCAGCAACCAAGTTGCAGATGCTACCATGATGTCAACCTAACTTCCTCGGGCAGATGACCCAACCAATGTGTCCTAGAGCCCCACTTCCCCATACCCTTGCCCCACTAGGGAAAGAGGGAAACAGGCTGGGAGTATGGATCGACCTGCCAATGCCCATGTCTAGTGGTGAAACAGCTACAAAAGCCAGACCTTCCACTCTCTGTACCTCATAAGGATCTTTGGTCCATACTCACAGGAGGATAAAGAATAGGGAAGCTTCTAATGGGGCAAGGGAATATGGAACTCTGGCAGTGAGAATTGTGGAATTGTACCCTGGAGGGAAATTGTGAGGATGTGGTAGAGCTTGGCAGGGCTTGACCTGAGGGGTGCATCTGTCCTGTTAGTCTCTCTCTCTACAGAGAGGTTGAGCAAGGGGGACACAGGAACCTCAAAAGGTTGCCCAGTCTGTCAGACTCCCTACCTCACAAAACACCCTGCATGTTTCTGCCTCCAGGAGCTCCACATTCCTTAAACCATTAAGCCAGCTCCCCCTGTTCCACCCTGCATTTCTGATACTATGGCCTGTCCTTTTATTATCTACATATCAGTCTTCTGCTTTGTCTAACAAATGACTTAAGGCCTCTGCCCTATTCCCCCACCCATTCTGCTCATTTAGTATATTCTTTTTCTACCCTCAAGCCCGGAGGGTATTATTAATTCTACCAGTTAAACCCCTAGCAACAGCTGCTAAGGAGGTCCATACTGTTCTCAGC
Organism: Erinaceus europaeus; assembly: GCF_950295315.1. Taxonomy (NCBI): domain Eukaryota; kingdom Metazoa; phylum Chordata; class Mammalia; order Eulipotyphla; family Erinaceidae; genus Erinaceus; species Erinaceus europaeus. The sequence goes on along the minus strand of NC_080165.1, from coordinate 11,868,275 downwards.
CCCTCTTTACCTTTATCTGCACCTTTCCTAACCATGTATGGTATTGTCAAATCATTTCCGTTTCCGACTCTCTCTGCCCTTTTCTGGCTGGAGAGGTGGACAGGCAGAGGGAAAGGCTGACACTGGCCATGTGGTTTGCACCATGTAGTTTAACCAGGTGTGCTACCGCCCGACTCTGGAGCGTTTGGATGAATAAAAATGTGTACTGCCTTGCCACCACAAGCTTGGTTCCTGGGTCATCTCTCTCCCTCACGTCGCTAGCCCTACAGTACCCCTCTTATCCCACAATCTTGTCGATCATCATTACATCATTAAAAAAAAAAAAAGGAAAAACCAGCCTAGCAACATCATAGAGCCTAACATCACTTAGTTGATCATGGTTAAATACCGCTCAAGGACTGAGTGTCCTGGGAATGTTGAAGTGCTGAAACCATTTGAAGTTTTTTTTTTTTTTTTTTTTTTTGCCTCCAGGGTTATTGCTAGGGCTCAGGCCTGTACCATGAATCCACTACTCCTGGAGGCCACTTCTTCCCCCATTTGTTACCCTTGTTGTTGTAGCCTTGTTGTGGTTCTTATTGTTGTTGATATCGTTCATTGTTGGATAGGACAGAGAGAAATGGAAAGAGGAGGGGAAGACAGAGATGGGGAGAGAGAGACAGACACCTGCAGACCTGCTTCACCACCTGTGAAGCGACTCCCCTGCAGGTGGGGAGCCTGGGACTCGAACCGGGATCCCTACCCTGTCCCTGTACTTGACACCACTTGTACCCAACCCGCTGTGCTACTCCCCGACCCCCTTCCCCCATTTGAAGGTTTTAAAAGACTGTACACAGGACTCTGGTCGCGAGTGTGCAGTGATAGCATCCAGATGTACATGCTTCACTGTGCCGCTGACTTGCAGGGCAATAGAGCAGGGAGGGACTTCTGGACTCACTGTATTTGTTAGCAATGCTGACTCTGCTCTGGAGAGACTGGAAAAAAATATGAGACTTTCACAGCTTCCCTTGCACATAAGTGCAGTCAGGGAGGCTTGGGATGCTTCCTAGGAAGCTTCTGTTCTTCTAAGAAGAGGAGTAGGCTTTGCAAGCGTCAGCCTTTCCTATTCTCTCACTGTTGTAGCCAGAAACACAAAGCTAGGAGCAATGCAGCAGAGGGACTTCAGAAGAAAGAAGGAAAATCCTGGAGGCTTCCTTGTCTTGACCCCCTGGGGGCACCTGAGCTTGGATAAGCCCTTACTGTGGGGAGCTGGCCAGGCAGAGTAATGATGGGAGCTTACTCGGAAGAGGGGTATCTGGGAAAAAGAGTAGTTGATCAATATTTTTTGGTTCGTCTGTAGAATGACTCTCCCTTACCAGAGAGAATCAGAGAAGTAGGGGGTCTTGTTAAAGTAATAGCAAATTAACACACAAGCTGTTCTTAAGCTTTCACAGCTACAGGTTAGAAAAACCTATAATTAATGCCTCTCCTGGTTGTTACTGGTGGCTGCAAATTCGCGGAGGTGGAAAGACAAGGCAGCAGCGGTAACAGAGCACTTTTCAGCCACACCCGACTCCTCAAATTCATTAACACCTGCCACCCAGTTCACAGAGAGAGCCGTGTGCTGCCAGCAATTAAGGACAGTTGTCTAGGCACTGAGACCAACTCAGGTGCTTGCTGGAGACTTTCTGGCCCTGTGTGTGTCCACTTTCTTTATCTGGACACTTGGAGGACAGAACTTAACGTGGTGCCATTGAGAGTTTATTTACTTAAATGACTAAAAGACTGAGGGAAGAAGGTGAGAAGGGAGAAGAAAGGAAGAAAGGAGAAAGAAAGAGGGTCAGGGCACTTGTGCACCTACTAGAGCTTTATGTTACAATGAACAAGCCTCAGGTTCCTGCTTTAGGGGGAAAGCTTCAGCAGTGGTGGAGTGGTGCTTTACATATCCCCCTTTCTCCTTCTTTCTATCTCTATTGAAAATAAAAGGAAAGAAAGGAAGTAAAGAAATAAAGAAAGAAAGAAAGAAAGAAAGAAAGAGGGAGGGAGGGAGGGAGGGAGGAGGGAAGGTGAGGAGGGAGGGAGAAGGAAGAGTAATCTTGATATGGAAGGAAGCTCAGTGACCTTGTAAAGAAGTCCCATGACCTTTGCTCTGAGAATATCCACATACAGAACTGTATCCCAGCTCATAGTAAGTTATAGAGAGGGAGAAAGAGGCAGTAAGAGAGCTGAATGCAGACAGAAAGTGATTCTGCCAGCTAAAGTAACTTTGAATCTACCTTGCACAAAGGAAATCTATGTATACAATGATCTTTGCTGATCTGATTATTTTTAGAACTGTAAAAGACATATCTGAAGAGTTTCTTTTCTGTGCACTTTATTATTATTTTTTTACAAGATGTTTTATTTCTGTTTCTTTAAGTCAAACTTTCCCTTTGTCCGTTGCTTGAGATTGTGGTGCACCTGCAAGCACAAACCTTTGCATGCTATCTCATTTCCAGTGTACATGCCATCCTTGTCTCTCCTCATTACTGTAATTGCTTTACAATCTAACTCAATTTATATTCAGTCCACTCAGAACAGAACTGCATTTGAAGAGAACTATTTCTCAGTGTCCAGCCGTGTGGTTGTCATCCAGGGTCAACATGGGCCCTTTGAAGGAAGAGCTGAAGAGAGTGTTAGGGGGCTAGTTAGGAAGAGACTCCTGGAGGGTGCTGGAAGGACATTAGCAAGCAACCCCTTCCTCGTCACCCTGCAGGCAGCCTGGAAGAGGGGCCTGTGCCAAGGTGACTATATCCTGCATCTTCCCTTCCACTGGACTGTTGAGACCATCTAATGCAGATGTGCGCCTGGAGACAAAAGCTGAAGTCAATCTCCTCGGGGAATGCCTCAAATCCCTGCAATGCACTTTAAAAGGAGGAGGACAGGGAAACTGGGAGTTTCCTGCCCCTCTCTCTGGCCTACCCGTGTATATACATGTATCTTCTTCTCCCTTCTCTCATTTCTGCTTTGCTTCAATAAATTTTTTTTCCTTGAAACAGATAGATTCTCTTGTGTTGTTTTTTTTTTTTAAAAACAACAGCCAGAAATTTAGAAGGAAGGGGAGGGAGAGAGACAGAGAGACATCTACAGCACTGCTTCACCATTCACAAAACATTCCCCCTGCAGGTGGGGGAGGAGGGCGGAGCTCGAACCCAGATCCTTGTGCATTGTAACATGTGCACTCAACCAGGTGTGCCACCACCAGGCCCCGATTCTCTTGTGATTTTTCCTTGTGGATATTTATCTAGAACCCTACCAGTGAAGCTTAAAGAGAAACCCTATGCCCTTTATCCTGCTCACTCTGTCTCCCCTACAGCACAAGGACTGTAATGGGCATCAAATGAGGGGTCATTTAATATATCTAAAATGTTGTTTTATAGAACTGTTGTTTGCCGGGCTAGCGTCGCGGGAGTGTTTCTTCCCGGGCACATGCTCTCTGCATTGGAGAGAACTCGACTGGAGCCAACCTGGGCTGCTGCTTACTCAGTGACTTGGAAGAGGAACCAGGAACTCGTGGCAGAGCAGGAATGCAATGCAATGCCTTTACTGATCAGAAACAACGCCTTTATATATATCTTTAACTGGAAGTGGCAAGTCGGAAAAAGAAATGGCTAGGAGTGGGGGTGGAGAAAAGAGCGTGAAGGTAGAAAGCTTCCATAGCAACTGTTGTGAAGGTTCTAACCAGTGGGATTAACCAATGCCCAGCAGGCAGGGCGGGTCTCAGGCAAAACAATGATTATGTAAATAGACCACAACATCAGAGATGGAGCAGAGCAGGGGGGCTTCCCAACAGTTGTTATTTCAGGGGTACAATCTCACAATCCAGCCACCACCAGAGTGGCAACTTTCCTTAATACAAGGCACTGGGCCACTTCCCAAACACACTTAGTCATTCCCCTTTAGTAGACAGAGGGTCTACTGGGATCAGTGTAGGTAGGGATACACAGGAGAGAGTTGAGCCTGGAAAAAGCTCCTGGGGATGGAGATTGTTGCAGAACACAGGAACACATATTGCCCAGGAATACATGCTACTCATTTCAGTGGGGAAGAAAGTAAATGTTGCACAGGAAATGGGAATGGCAGTAGGTGTCCTTGTGGCTTAAAAAGAAAGTGGAGTAGGGGCTTGGAAGTTTATAAAAAGCTATTATGGGCATGATCTCTCTCTCTCTCTCTCTCTCTCTCTCTCTCTCTCTTTCTGCTAAGTTGGAAGCTTCAACATGTGAGTAAATTGCTCTCATTCTCTCTCACTCTCTTTTTAAATAAAGTTTTTAAAATTATCTTTATTTATTAGATAGAGACAGCCAAAAACTGAGAGGGTAGGGGAGATAGAGAGGGAGAGAGAAAGAAAGATATCTGCAGACCTGCTTCACCACTCCCGAGCCTTTTTTCCCCAGATGGGAACTAGGGGCTTGAACCTGGGTCTTTGCAACTGTAACATATGCATTCAACCAGGGGCACCACCTTTCTTTCTCCCCCTCCCACGCCCCCCAATGCCCACATGTGTTCTATCACGTGTGTGCTCTCAACTTTCTTAAATAAAGCTTAAAATTCCTGAGAAATCCTGCTTTCTCCTCAGTTCTTTGATGAGTTTTTGCATAAGGAATCAACAAGCACGGGGAAAGTGATCTCGACTTTACTCCCCCAGTACAGGTCCATGTACACTTCACCCTTCTGATCTCCAGCTTTGTTTCTTAAATTCTACATATTGTTGGTGGTCTGCTTAGGGAAAGCAGCACCCTGTCCCTGCACCCTGCACCCTGCACCCTGCTGCAAGCCAGGAGAAGGTCCAGAGGCAGGGCCAGAAGCCCAGTGTGTTTGCATACCCTACCCCACCTCTTCACCATTCACAAAACTTTCCCCCTGCAGGTGGGGATGGAGGGGGGGCTCAAACCCAGATCCTTGTGCACTGTAACATGTGCAATCAACCAGGCACACCACCACCCGGTCCGATTCTCTTGTGATTTTTTCCCCTCCCTACCAGACCCCAAATGCCATAAAATTCAGATGGAAGCAGATGTGAACCCCTGAAGACAAAGGCTGAAGCTCATCCCCTGAGGGCCCGCCCTCCCCAAAGTGGACTAGAAAGCTTCAAAGACCATAAGCTCTGGGTCTTCCCTTCTCTCTCATCCACATGCCTACATGGCTTGTACTTTCTTCTCTTCTGGTCTTACATTCTCCCCATAGACCCTTGTCTCCCTGAAACATGGCTGGCTGGTTCTTTTGTGAGTCATCTGTGTAGAGAGCCACACAGGAGGGAACTGGGGAAAGGCACCTGTTGGCTGCCCCCTGTTTTCCTCTTACGATATGACCGAGGCCCTTTGCTATTTATCTCTCTTCTTCTGGCTTCTTTTGTTCAGTGTGTTCAAATGGGCCAGTTTGATAGTAAAAGAGGCTAGAGGCCCTGAGCCTTACATAAGTGTATAAGTTGCACTACTGAAATTCTGTGGTCATAGGTCAGTGAAATCAATAAAAATGTCAACACAGGAAAATTTGAGCGCTAGGGAGATAACTTAATTGGTATGCAGAAAGATTCTCATGTCTCTCCTTGGAATAGACTTAAAATAGACCTACTAGCTTTTTCCAAAATGGAGACCCCAAATATAATCTGCTATAGTCTTACCTTTAGATTCCTGAGTATTAAACAATTTGTTCTGCTTTATATCTTAATGCTTTTTCAGACACCAAATTACAGATGGTACCATCAGGCCAACCAGACTTCACTGGACAGATGAACCCACCAAAGTACCCTGAACACCACCTCTCCAGAGCCCTGCCCTACTAGGAAAAGATAGAAAAGGGCTGGGGGTATGGATTAACCCATCAATACCCATGTTCAGCAGAGAAGCAACTACAGAAGCCGGACCTCCCACCTTCTATACTCTTTAATGATCCTGGGTCCATGTTCCCAGAAGGATAAAGAACAGGAAAGCTTCCAATGGAGGGGATGGGATATGGAACTCTGGTGGTGGGAACTGTGTGGAATTGTACCCCTCTTATCCTATGATCCTGTTCATCACTATTAAATCAATTAAAAACAAAAAACTCTCATGCCTGAGACTGCAAGGCCCCAGGTTCAATCACCAGCACCATCAAAAGCCACAGCTGAGCTATGTCCTGATTAAAAATAAATAAATAAATAAATAGTGATAAAAGCTATGCAAAGGAAGCAGAATCTATAAAATGTAAAATCAAAATGGCATCCCTTATTAAAGAAAAAAAAATAATGAAAGTTTTGTGTGTATGTGTGTCCTGGGAGGTGGTACAAGGGCTAGAATGATTTAGAGGCATCCGATGTTGAGGAAACTCCCTCCCAGATCTCCTCATAGTTCTGTTCCCAGGAACCCAGTGAGAAACAGCACTTCACGTCTACCTAAGACTTTCTGGATTATAGCTCTTTCCTGAATGGCCTGTGGGGTAGGCCTCAGAGTAGAGACAGATTCAGAGCAGAGGTGAGGCTCACCTCCTTTCATAGCCCCAAACATTTAGCTCTACAGAAAGGAATAAGCATTTCTATCAAGTAGGAACTAAACTGTGGATGGAACTTCAAAGGGATTTTTGTTGCCAAGTATGTGATGATCATTCCATCAGAAATGTGTCGAGGACATTTTAATCAAGTCTCGTCCACACAAGCTTGCAGACGCATGCATACTGGCTCAATCACACGAGAGGGATAACTGCACATAGGGGGTAGATTAAAAGTAAGTGTTCATCAGATTTTAAAATGCTACTAAATCATCCATGAATTCCTTTCTCTCTGGAAATACTCATTACTTAAAAACCTTAGTCAGTTGCCTAAATGGAATAAGTCGTGGTTACTTCATTTTTCCAAAGACAGAAGATGGGTCATTAGCTTTTTCTCTTTTGTTCCCTCAAGTGCGTGTGTACCGATGTTCTTTATTCTGATTCAGGGATCTGATTTTTCCTGCCATGTCCAGTCTGGCTTCAACTAACCACTTTACCCTTGTGGATGAGCCTGCACTGTTAATACAGACGGGTAGCAGCCACGTTGCTCAAGCAGTCAGGGGCAGGGGCTTCTCCTAGAGAAGTGTTTCCTTCAGTTTTAATTCCCTCCTTTTATTTATTTATTTATTTATTTATTTATTTATGCCTCCAGGGTTATTGCTGGGGCTTGGTACCTTCACTATGAATCCACTGCTCCTGAAAGCCATTTTTCCCATTTTGTTGCCCTTGTTGTTACCCTTGTTGTTGTTATTACTATTATTGTTGTTGCGGTCATTGCTATTGGATAGGACAGAGAGAAATGGAGAGAAGATGGGAGAAAGAGAGGAAGAGAGAAAGACAGATGACTGCAGGACTGCAGACTTGCTTCATTGCCCATGAATCGACCTCCCTTCAGGTGGGGAGCCGGGGGGGGGGGCTCCAGCTGGGATCCTTGAGCCGGTCCTTGGCGCTTCGCAACATGCGCTCATAACCTGCTGCACTACCACCTGACCCCCAACTCCTTTTAATTTCTTTATGCCTATTCCCACTTGCCAGTCATTTTCTACTGATTCCTGTGAATAAACGCCTCGTATTTGCCTTTTACCCCACAGAGATCACAATGCCAAAGCCTCCTCTGCTATAGGTGTGTGTGGGGGCTGGAATCTGGGTCACACACATGGCAAAGCCATGCACCACCCAAGTGAGGTACCTGATACTTTCTCTGCTGTATGTATACTTGTTAAAGATCCACCTTAGAGCACAAGTTGGCCCCGGGATGGGGTGTCATCCTTGTCCCAAATGTTAAATATGATTCTAAGAAATCATAGATTTGCCCCTATGCCCAGCCCTATCCTACGACCCATGGTGACATCACAGAACGGTATGGCCAAAACTCATAGAGGACCTGCACAGGTGTGGGACTCACCAATGGCATATTCCACTCGGAAGAAGTCTCTATTGGGCTGGTATGGGCGGTTGAAGTCGATCTGGATGTAGAAAGATTGTCCTCTCCGCACAATCAGTTTGTTGCTGTCATACCTGTCGGTGTGATGGTTGACTTTATTGCTGTCCCAGCTCTCCTTAAACAGGTGAACTGTTGTGACGTTAAGGTAATCTACAGACACAGGAAACAATCAAGAGGAGCTATTGAGGGACTTTTATTTAAACATAAACTCTGAAACAAAAAAGATTTTCTTTCTTTTTTTTAAATTTCCCCTTTTGTTGCCCTTTTTTATTGTTGTTGTAATTATTGTTGTTGTTACTGATGTCATTGTTGTTACACAGGACAGAGAGAAATGAAAAGAGGAGGGAAAGACAGAGAGGGGGAGAGAAAGATAGACACCTGCAGACCTGCTTCACCACCTATGAAGCGACTCCCCTTCAGGTGGGATGCTGGGGGCTAGAACCGGGATCCTTACGCTGGTCCTTGCGCTTCGCCACATGCGCTTAACCTGCTGCGCTACCACCCGACTCCGATGATTTTTTTTTTCTAAAGAAACTAAGAAGCCAGGTCTGCCTGGCTGGTAGATGAGAGAGTCAACCTCTTACGACTTTCTTGCCTTAAAAGAAGATTTTATAAAGACCGTTTTCCTGCATGTGACAGCATTGTGTCCACTTTGGGGCAGGTGAGCACAGCTGATGCTGTGTGTGGTGCGAGTCTGGACACAGAGAATAAAGCACTGAAGGCCAAGTCTTCAGGATTATGCTGCCGGTCATTATAGACAGTTATAAGGACAATTTTGTGACAATTGTCTCTATGTCACTAACCAAGGATGAGCAGGGAAGGATCACTCACTTTAAAGGGGAGGTAGCAAATCTAACAAAGCCTCAGAGAGTCCTTCTAAGAAAAGGAGAACATTCTTCTCTCTCATCAGGGGAGGTCAAACTTCACCCCTTTGCAATTCTCAAAAGTAGACACAGTCCCTCAAAGTAAAGACTGAGGGAGAATAGGTGTGGAGAAAGGGTAGTACCGCTTCTGCCACACCTACAGAAACAAGCCTCATGATTCCCTGGATGCTAAAGGACCGGTCTGGAAGCCAAACCCTGGTCTGATGTCAAATACATACAAGTTTTCCCTCTGACCTTTGGAAGTGAGAGTGTAAATGTCAGTGAGAGTGTAAAACTCTGAGGCCTTGCAGTACTGGCAAGATGGAAGCCCCCCCCCCCCACCATCTTGTTTTGTTCTCTCTGCACAAGGTTACTGGATACATAGGCAGCCTAGCTGTCTGTCTGTACTGCAGTACTGGCAATAGAGTGAGTGGATTTGGAGGTGTTTTTTTTTTCCTCCAGGGTTATTGCTGGTGTTCAGTGCCTGCACCATAAGTCTACTGCTCCTGGAGGCCATTCCCCCCCACCTTTTGTTGCCCTTGTTGTTGTAGCATTGTTATGGTCATTATTGTTGTTGTTGATGTTGTTCGTTGTTGGATAGGACAGAGAGAAATGGAGAGAGGAGGGGGAAACAGAGAGGGGGAGAGAAAGACAGACACCTGCAGACCTGCTTCACCGCCTGTGAAGCAACTCCCCTAAGGTGGGGAGCCGGGGCCTCGAACCGGATTCCTTCCTTATGCCGGTCCTTTTGCTTTGTGTCACGTGCGTTTAACTGGCTGTGCTGCTGCCGCTGTGCTGCTGTCCAACCCCCGGATTTGGAGTTCTAAGGGGCACAAGGAGAGACAGCTGGAGGGGGTGCTCTGACCTCTTGTGTCCCTGCTCCCACTTGGTCTGATCCCACCAGCTGTGTGCTTTGTCCTCACCTTTGTAAACACACAGCGAGTACACAGGCTTCACAGCTTCAGAGTTTGTACTAGTGATGGGCCATTCCCCTACCCTCCTGCTAGATGCCCCTGACTTCCTGTCCTCTCCAAGAGCCCTTGGTCTCTTGGACCTCATCTTTTTTTTTTTTCCCCTCACTGGCAAAACCCAGTCATTGGCCCCTTAGAGATCCTTTGCAGGTACAATGTCTAGGAGTCCTTGGCCTTTCACAGACTGACCTTAGAAAATAAGACAAGCAGAAGCTGTGACCTCAGCTGTGACCAGCTACTAAAACCGGTCCTAGGGAATGATGCCTATGTGCCTACAGCCACCTGAGAGAGGGGGGCGCTAGAGAAGTGGCTAAGCAGGCGAGTATCTGCAGTGTGTGTGAAGTTTTGTTTCAATCCCCAGTGCCACACTGTAGCATCATGGGCAGCACCAAGGGCGAAATATGGGCTAGAACTCTATGAATGGTGAAGAAATGCTTTAGCCACTCTGTGTCTCTCCATCTCACTCTCTCATAAGAACAAAGGAAAGCCCAAATAATCCTCAATATATACCTCTGATCTTCCTTCCTTCCTTCCTTCCTTCCTTCCTTCCTTCCTTCCTTCCTTCCTTTCTTCCTTTCTTTTATATTTTTGTTGCCACCAGTGTTATCACTGAGGCTTGGTGCTGGCACTACAAGTTCTCCAATCCTGGCAGCCATTTTATTTTATTTCTATTTTATCTGATAGGGCAGAGAGAAATTGAGAGGGGTGGGAGAAACAGAGAGGGAGAGAGACACCTGTAGACCTACTTCATCACTTATGCTACTTCCCCCTACCAGGGAGGAGTGGGGGCTTGAACCTGGGTTCTTGCACATGGTAATGTGTGCACTCAATTAGGTGCACCACTACTCAGTCTCCTGAACTTCTGATTTAAAAATAACTTAGCTCAGGGACTTTGCCTCTCAGAAGCTGGTTTTCTTCTTGTTAAGACAAGACTACTAATACCTTGAGGATTCCTACTAAGATGAGAGACATAAACATGCCCTGGATCTTGGCACTGTGCTGGCAGGTGGTGAGGCTACCAAATTTCTTGTGTCTCACTGAGTGTAAGCTTGGGTGGAGCTGCTCAACGTGCCCTGTACTCCGTGGCAGACTGTTCTGATTACATTGCTACAAACAGAAAGTGCAAGATGCAGTTTTATTTTTACCTCCTCTCAGAACCCTGTACATGGTTCCCTGAAGGACACTTTCCTTCACTTAAGCTGTGGGCTGAAGATGTTAAATTCTCTAGTCCTCACTCTTCTGTGATGTTTTCCTCCTAAGTCTTCTGTCCTTATTGAGGTCAGAATCCCCAGTGCTAATGCTGCTGAGGAGCCAGCTGGAGAGATGCAAATGTTCTGCTGCAAAGGAGCTTAGCAAGCATCTCACCTGACCCTCTTTTATAGCACTGTGTCTTTCTCATACTTTCTTTCTTAATATCTAGAAAACTAAACTAAGAAAGTATAGCCACAGGCCCTTTGGAATATAACTAAAATATGCCTACTAGCTATCTACAAACTGCCCTCCCCCAACTCTTCATCTGCACTATTCTAGCATTCAGGTTCATGGTTAGTCAACAATTTGTTTGGCTTTATATGTTAACTCTCTTTTCAGCCACCAGGTTGCAGATGCTACCATGATGCCAACCAGACTTCCATGGACAGACAACCCCACCAATGTGTCCTGGAGCCCCGATGCCCCAGAACCCCACCCCCACTAGGGAAAGAGAGAGGCAGGCTGGGAGTATGGATACACCTGCCAATGACCATGTTCAGCGGGGAAGCAATTACAGAAGCCATACCTTCCACCTTCTGCATCCTACAATGACTTTGGGTCCATATCCCCAAAGGGTTAAAGAATAGGAAAGCTATCAAGGGAGGGGATAAGATATGGAGTTCTGATGGTGGGAATTGTATGGAGTTGTACCCCTCTTATCCTATGGTTTTGTCAGTGTTTCCTTTTTATAAATAAATGAGAAGATAAAAGAAAAAGAAAAAAGAAAAAGGTTTAATTGGCTTCAGTCACAGTAATGGAAGGAATTTTCTGAATTACAACCTCAAAGAACATTCCTGAAGAAAAGGCAATTTCTTCTTTTTTAAAATTATTTTGTATTATCTTTATTTACTGGAGAGAGACAGGCAGAAATTGAGAGGAAAGTGGGTGATAGGCAAAGAGACAGAAAGACTCATGCAGCACTGCTTCACCACTTGCAAACTTTCTCCCTGCAGGTGGGGATGGGAAGGCTTGAACCTAGGTCCTTGTGCACTGTAACATGTGAGCTCAATCAGGTGCACCACCATCTGGCCCCTAAAAGGCACTTTCTACATTAGTTGACTGACATGCTATGTTTTCAGAAGCATGTCTATGAAGCTTCAGATTCAGTCCAGCCTACATCTGAACAGGAAACCCATTAGTTCACAGGTAGCCAATTTAAAAACAAATCTAGGTGCTTGAAAAAAAATCATTTTAAGATGAAATGACAGACTCTTTTGTTTTCTTTTCAATTTTTTTTCCACAAGGGTTATGGTTGGGACTTAGTGCCTGCACTAAAATTCTACCACTCCTGGTGGCCATTTTTTTAATTTATTTTTTTTTCCTGATAAATAAAGAGAGAGAGAAACTTATAGCACAGATCCACTGTTGGTAATGTTTCCTCTCTGCTGCTAGCGACTGGGGAGTTGGACTTGAGTCTCTGTGCTTGGTAAAGTGTGTGCCTTATTGAGTGTGCCACTGCACCTCCCCTCAACCCCCCCACCACTCATAGCAGAAGGAAAGGAGGGAGTGAGAGACAAGAATAGAGAGAGCAAGAGAGGGATAGACATACACACAGAGAGAACATCACTGATACTTGCTTCAATGCAGTGGGGATTGGGCTTGAACCTAAGGTGCTCACATGGGAAGGCAGTGCACTACTCAAGTGAGCTATTTCACTGACCCCCCCCCCATTATTCCAATGTTCATTAAGAAATTATCTCCATTGGTTTAGCTGAGGTCAGCAGAGGTTGTCTAGCAGGGTAGGGTATCAAGAGAAGAGGCATCAAGAAATATAAGCAAAGTCCCAGAACTTCCAGGAGTAGGAGAAATGTGGATTTTAAAGAGAATGGGGGAATATTCCTTGCAGTCTTAGAGTTTAAGGTTTTAATTATTATTATAACCAAGTTTCTTGGGAGACTGGTCTACTTCGAAAATCCCTTGGTTAAGATTTACCATACTCTACTTGACCACACCATGATTTATGTCATTTAATGCTGTCTACTAATAACTAATAACTTAGGTACTGACAGGACCAATGATTCTGACCTATCTGGTCTAAAGGTCTAGGTAACTTAGTATCGAGCTCAGACTGACGGGGACTTGGAGGTTACACAGGCTCCTGTGCTAAATGTGAATAGACATGGGTGCTGGGTCAGGTGAATGTTGTATAGAATTCACTTTATTTATACACTTCAAGTCTGGGAGCTACTCTCTGTCCTAATCCAGCTCTCTAATTCTATTCTCAACTCTGACATCATCTTCCCAGACAATAGTTTTAGCTGTCCATGTTAGCTATCAAGCTCAAGCGAAAGTTTCTATAGTCACAGGCCTCTTGAAATATACCTAAAGTAGACTTCTGAGCTTCTTTCCACCCTAAAGTCCCTATTCTCATCTGCTCTATCCCTACCTTTTGGTTCTGGTTTATTAAACATTTTGCCTTGTTTTATATCTTACCTCATTTTTAACATCCAATTTTCAAATGCTACTATGATTCCATCCTAAATTCTCTCACCAATGTGTATTAGAACCTCACATCTTTAGATCCCTACCCCACTATGGAAAGATAGAAACAGGTTGGGGATATGGATCAATCTGTCAATGCCCATGACCAGTGGAGAAGCAATTACAGCAGCCAGACCTTCCATTTCCTGCTCTCCATAAAGAACTTTGGTCTATATCCCCCAGAAGGGGAGAAAGGGAGATTTCAGCAGAGGAACAGCATGTGTCAAATTGTGAAGACTGGAGAAAGGATTCAAGTCTGGGAAAGCAGGAAGGTATCACACAAAAAACAGACCTCAAGATCCTTACCTCTTCCCTCCCCCCAAAAGTAATGGGGAGCTAACAGAAGATTCACCTCTCCTGACTAGTGTAATCAACATTATCGTCTACATATACGATAGTTTTTTTTTTCATAGTGAAAATATAAGCAAGTGTATATGGTAAGTATATATGTGCTAATAAATATAAAGTTTGCTTTAAAAGAATGTAATCCATATGGTTATGTTTTGGAATTCATCAAATCATGGCTTTTTTTTTATGTTATCTTCTCAAAGGGAACTTTTCATTCTCTATGATAATGTCACTCTAACAAGTCCATGCCTTCAGGAAGGAAGAAAATAATGTGTAAGAAATTGCAGTGGTCTTTTTAAGTGGGGGAAAAGAGTGATGAGCACACGTTTCTCTGTGTAATCTATCAATGTGAAAGCCTATGGTTAAAGTGGCTTTAATTAAAGGACATTAATGTGAAAAACAAACTTGACTGAGGCATGGGGATGTAAAAATGACACCCTGAGCTTAAACTTGAAAAGAAAGCATGTTCTAGAATTTTGTCTAGATGTACAGAAAGCTGACAGAGGTGGCTTTTTCTCTGGACAGAGAGAGGTGGAGGTCATGCTGCCATCTCCCCTAAAGTGATCCTGAGATTGGTCTGTGAATTCACCAGCAGTGATCCATAGTATTGGGGAATATAGAGATGTTCCTGGTGCTACTGGTTAGTCATGACACAAGCCAATTTGGTTCTGATAAGTACTTTCAATAGCAAAGTCTTGAGAGTATTGTCATGTATCAACAGAAAAATAGCCCAGTTCTTTGGATGGACTATTTTGCTTAGCAGTGCCCCCTTCTCTCTTTGTAGGGACCTAGTAACCATGGATTAAGCTGGTTTAATGAGACAGAGTTTTGACTGAAAGAGCCTTGCCATCACCCAGGCTCCTTTTACCACAAACAGGAAATGACTTTGTCTCTGCCTGCCCAAGCCCAGTTCCTGGCACATGGAGCAGCTCATTGATGAGCTTCTTTTAAAAGAGGGAAAGAGAGACTGTAGCTGAGAACTTGGCAGCTCATTTGTACAAAGTGACAGCTTTCAAAAACTCTACCTAATCTAATTTAGCCTCATTCCAAACACTTCAGAAAATGGACTGTTAGGAAAACTCTCCATAAGAGGCAGCTGCTTCTCTGTCTCCCTAATATTTCCCTAATGGGAGAGAAGTGGATTACTTTCTCCTTAGCTTGTAAAAATATTCTTCAGAGAATGATTATACCTGTCATAGATGGAATCTTGAACTAAGTTAAATGTTTAGGTTCATATTCCAGGAATTCCCTAGAGAACTGAATTCTCCATACAAATTTTCAGTGATATTATTAACCAACAACAGGCCTAAGTCATGTCCACAGGGAAGAAGTTCTGTTTATTGTGAAATCAACAACAGGATGCAGGCACTTTGTCATATTTCTTCTAGATCTCACCCCACCCCCACCACCAATTTGGGTGCCTCCTTTTTAAAATTTTTTTTATTTTAGAAAGGATTGGAAAACATCTTAAGCAGCTTATTGCTTTTAAATATTGGCATCATGATATCCTCTAGCTTAAAATGTCTAGAATATACTAAGCTTCTAGTATAAGATAACTCACCTGGATAGTGAGTTTGCTTTGCCACACATGCAAGCCAGGTTTGAGCCTGGTCTCCCAACACATTAGAGTGAGTTTTGGTGCTCTGGTGTCTTTACTCTCTCTCTCTCTCTCTTTATTTTTTAAAGAGAAAGTCATCCAGGATCTATGAAGTCTCAGTGATGACAAAAAGAGAGAGAGAGAAGGCTAGGGATAAAAGATAGAGGGGAGAGGGGGGAGGAAGGGAGGAAGGGAGGAGAAGAGGGAAGGAGGGAGGAGACGAGGGAGGAAGGAATACAGAGAGGGAGAGGGGAGAGAGAGACAGAGACAGAGAGAGAGACTAACTCCTACAGGGACTAAAGTCCCCTCTGTCTTGCTTCTCACCTAAAGTAGCTCAACGGTCTTCAGATGTGTCTCCTTCCTATTTTCCCTCTCACCATCAGAACTGATCACATATGTAGATGATAGTCTACACTTGTCAGGAGAGGTGAATCTTCTGTTAGCTCCCCATTACTTTGGGGGAGGGGGAAGTGAGGAGCTTGAGGTCTGTTTTTTGTGTGATACCTGCCTACTTTCCCAGACTCAGGTCCTTTTTCCTGTCCTTACACTTGAACACATGCTTTTCCTCTGCTAAAATCACCCTTCCAAACACTTGTCTACTTCAGATGCCTCTATTTATCTTCTAGGATCCAACTCAGGGGCTGTTCTTTTACCAGAAAGACTTCCTTCTCCCTGCTTCCTCTCCACCCACAGCAGAGGCCAGTTTCTTTCTCTGGGATTTCACTGGCTTGCAGCTATTTTTGTTGTTGTTGTTATTGTTGTTACAGCATTTACCATGTGAATTGCAATGCTCTTACTTTCTTGAACCCTCTAGTTGGAGAGTTGCTGGAGACCTGGAATTGACATACTCATCTCTGTGTCTCCACAAATGCTTGGCTTATTTCCAGACACATAGAGGAATCATTAAGTGTTCTCTCATGAACAGAATGGAAGGGTAGATGCACTGGTTCTATTGATGCATATAATGTCACTTCATAATCATGTATCGAGTGCATTTCTTCATCTTCTGGTAAACTTGCAAAGAAATGTACCCTGTGTGAAGAAAGACTACTCATGAGTAGTTGAGTAACTGGCATAGTTCTAACAAGAAATGGTAAGAGAGATGAGGGGTTCAGAGAGGCACACAGCCCTATCAAGTGGAAAAATAGTAGATATCACCTGCATGCAATTCTTTACAGGTGCATACTTTCTTTCCTATTTGAATTCAGTGCATCTACCTGTCAGGTAAGTTGTTACAATTACTGCTGCAAATGATTAGCTATTGTTACTAACACTGAGTTCACTGAGCTCAGGAACATAAAGTGATCTTCCAGAATATTCCAGGTCCTGCTAAAATAACCTTTGAGACCAGGAAGACTTTGAGAGATGTTTGGAAGCACCACTGAGCATGCAGAATAGTATTAGAAACAGATGTCAATCCAAATAATCTGGGGAGACGTTTTCAGACTTTCCTTGTCTAAGGTTGAATTCAAAGAGGTGGTCAGGACATTAAGGACCCCTAACACCACACAAAAATAACAAGTATTGCCCTGAATATACTTGATTGGTCCCAGAACCAGTAATACTTCCATTTTCCTTAAGTCTCCTGTTTGAGGAATCATAAGGGGGTTTATCAGTTTTAAAATATAGGCTAACAGAATTCTTCAGCAAATATTCACTGAAGCTGTGAATTGTGGGTATTAGAGACACAAGTCAGTATACACATAAACCACTATCGTCCTAGACCAATTGAAAATAAAAAACAAAACAAACAGAAAAACTGATTTTCTACCAGACACACTGGGGGAAGCTCCAGTACTGTAGTCTCTCTCTCTCTCTCTCTCTCTCTCTGTCTCTCTCTGTTTTGCTTTCTACCTGAAAAACTTGACCTGGAGTAGCCAAGTCCCACCAATGAACAAAATAAAACAGAAAAAATAAGAGAGACAGAAAGGAAGGAAGGAAGAGAGAGGAAACAGAAAGTGGCTCTTCTCCTCCTCTTGCTTTTCTGCTTCTTTCACTCAATTCTACAAGAACTACACACCAAGGGAGACCATTTGAAAAATAGCTTTTGCTGAAAACCAGTAAAGGAGTTGGGACTTGAGCTTTGTCTCCTCAACTGATATCACCCTCAGACTAGGGATTCTAGAAATACAATGCTCTTAGAGGCCACTAGTGTTCACTGTGGGAACTGCTAGAAGACTTAATGAACCAGCGAGAGCTCTTAGTTCCCTGTCTTATAAGAGATGACTTAGGGAGAACTTGATATATTCAACAGTAGAAACACCGTTTTTAGCACAATTACAGAGTGACCTGAAATGGGAAGGAGAGCCAGGAGACGACTCTCCGTGATCAAAGGATTTCATAGATTGGCACTTTTTCTTCCTTTCCTGTCTTATCTGGGGCTTGCTACTGTTGGGAGTGCACAGTCCTTTTCTACATAGCACTGAGCTCATCAGTGTAAGAAATATTAACTGGATGCATGTTTACAGAACCTAGGACTGTTATTGATAATAATATTCTAGTGGTTTGGACCCTGTGAGTAATTCACCTTTTAAGTGACGTCCATAGATCCATCCATCCATCCATCCATCCATCCATCCATCCATCCATCCTAAAAATAGTTACTGAATACTCAGCCAGGGCCTAGAAAGAGGTCTCAGAAAATTACTAAACTGTAGACACAGATGTCTTCTAAACAAATAAAGACTTCAAAATGATTCAGTGCAAAATAACTTCCTTCCCAAATACACCAAATACAATAATCAGAGATGTTCTTCTCTCTCTCTCTCTTTCTTTCTTTCTTTCTTCTTTTTTCCTTCCTTCCTTCCTTCCTTCCTTCCTTTATTCCTTTTTTTTCCTGATCTACATACTCAAGTTCTCTAGCAGTTTTGATGTTAAATTGGCAATCTTTTGAGCTAAGTGGTCAAGGGAGAGGGTGGCTGCATTTCTTAGGGTACTGTCACACGCACATTTTCAAAGTGCATTGGCAGGCCGTGTTTTTCGGTGCAAGGATCTCACAGGTATGATCCCTGTGTCAGCTACAAACAGTGTATTGCTTCCATTTTTCTGATGAAGAAACTGAGGCTCAGGGCACTTGCATGACCTGGCCTGGGCCCCAGGGGGAGCAAGTGGCAGGCATAGAATAGGAAGCCAGATGGTCTGAGCCTTGGGCCCCGGGAGGAGGGCAGGGGATGGGTGGAGGCCCTAGTTATATCTCACTGCCCTGATGATGGCCCATGTTTCTCCTAACCCATCCTGGCAGGGAAGCTTTGCTCCATTGTCTTTCTATCCTCCCTACCCTTTTCTTCCTGCAACCTTAGCTCCTTCTCTGAGATTCACTGTCTTCTCTGCCAGAAGGAAAAACAGTGCTTAAAAAAAAAGAAAGAAAATGCCCAAGGTGACCTGTTTGATAACTTAACATCTACACATTTCCCACCTTAATTAATGCTGTTGAAAAGAAAACAAAAAACCCACCAAAACTGGACAAGGAGTGACAGCTTGCACTGACCTCAGTTTGCTGAGCCCTCACTTGACAAATCAAGGGGGTTGATGGGTACAGCTTGTAAAATTGGTTTTATGTGTGGAGTTCTATTGCTCTCAGCTTTGACCTGGGAATTTATTATTATTATCTATTTATTGGATAGAGACTACCAGAAATTAAGAGGAAGGGGGAGATAGAGGGTGTGAAAGACAGAGAGACACCTGCAGCCCTGCTTTACCATTCCTGGAGCATTTCCACTGCAGGTGAGGATGGGGACTTGAACCCGGGTCCTTGCACAATGTAGCATTTGGGCTCAACAAGGTGCTCCACCACCCGGCCCTCTGCCTGAGACTTTTCACATTTGGTTTGACCCCTCTACTCAGCTGAAGACGGCACCTTATGGATGCTTCTGAAAAACTCTCCGCTAAACTTCAATCAAACCCACGCTCAGGGTCAGGAGTCCTCGGACTTGCTGTCTTTGCTGGAAGTCAGCATTGCTCGGCCAGAACAGTCTCTTTCTAAACAGTTGGTTTTGCCACACAATCACAGGGTGGCCAAGAGCACCTACCCCTGAACGTGGGCATCTACTAGCTGTGCTGAAGCCCAACGTGGGGGCAAAAGTGCTTCGGGCTAGATGACATTCAAGGACTTGAGCTTGAACATCTCTTCTGTGACCCAAGGAAATGGCTTCTGTGTCACCAAGTCACCCTGGCACCTGGACCCTCTCACAGCTGACAGGGTCAAGTGGAGGTCAGCTGCTGGTGGCCATGCC
Organism: Erinaceus europaeus; assembly: GCF_950295315.1. NCBI lineage: Eukaryota > Metazoa > Chordata > Mammalia > Eulipotyphla > Erinaceidae > Erinaceus > Erinaceus europaeus. Next base: position 11,848,611 of record NC_080165.1, on the reverse strand, counting down.
CAGCGTAGGACCCTGGAGAGTGTGAAGAGCTGGGGCAGCAGGCTACCCACCCGGCCGCAGATCACAGGCGCTCTGGAGAGAGAAGCAGAGGGCTTCTATCTCCATGACTGTCAGAGACCAGCATCTCTTGCCACTTCCAAAATTCATGAAGCAGGGAGGAGGTGCAAGCCAGACAATCACAACAGCCATAATATTTGAGAAGTGGAGACTTCCAGCTGGAGAACACACACACACACACACACACACACACACACACACACACACACACACACACACATATATATATATATATATATTTTTTTTAATGAACAGAAGAGTGGAGTTGGACCAGGCTCAGCCAGGCCAATGCCCTGATTCTGGACAGAAAACAACAGTGAAGTAAGTAAGACACAGTGACCTTCACAAGCTGATGAGGCTGTGAAGTGGCAGAGCTGGAAGAAGAAGCCAAGGTGTTTTCATGACTCAGAGAAAGTTTGGGTGGAGGGGGGGGTCCTTTCCTGAGCACCAGACACTCCTTTATGGGAGCTCGGTAGAAAGAGGCTGTGGCCCAGGGTCCCCTGGGTCTGAGGTGTCCGTACCTTGTGGGTTGAATCCCCTGGGCACCAAGCCCTGCAGCTCCGTGGTGGGGAGGTCATTCTCTTCTGCATTAGAGTTGTTAGGGGGAACGGCTCTCCTGCCTCCAAAGGACATTCTCACTGCAGCAGGTCCCTGGGAGCTGAGGAAGGGCAGGGGAAAAAGAGGCACACAGAAGGAATGTGAAATGACTTCCATTTGCCACGAGAATTCAAAAATAGAGCGAGAGACATATCGGCATGTGATAGCACTTGGGCAACGCATTTCTGAAAGTCGTATAAATAAAACCTGAGAAGTGGCAATGGGAATCTGGCTAATGATGGAATACAGTTCCCCAAGAATATTGGAGGGTCGTGTTTGTCAGAACATATGGAAAATAGAAGAGGGAATAGTACTGGAAGAAACAAAGTTGATGAAGAAGGAGGAGGAGGAAGAGGAGGAGGAGAAGAAAAAGAAGAGGAGAAAGATGATGATGGTGATAAGAAGTAGTAGAAGGGGCCAGGTGGTAGCACACTTGATGGAATGCATATGTGGCCATGCATAAGGACCTGGGTTCAAGCCCCCTTTCCCAACAAGCAGGGTAGAAGCCTCATGAGCAGTGAAGCAAGTACTGTAGGTATCTCTCTCTATTTCCCCTACCCTTCTCAGTTTCTGTGGCCTATCAAGTAATAAATATATAAATAAATAGAAAATACTTTGAAGAACAGGTTATATATCTTTAGTTACCCTGAAAGATAGTACCACTACTAAAAAAAAAAATTCTTTGTCTTAAGCATATGGGAAGAAAGTATCTATTTCCTATAGATTCATGGGGTTCCTATGATTCTTAAGAATAAGCTCAGGACCAGGCTGTGGTGCACCTAGTTGAGCACACACATTACAGTGCACAAGGACCTGGGCTCAAGCTCCTAGTGTGAGAAAAGCTTCACTAGTGGTGAAATAGGGCTGCATATCTCTCTCTCTCTCTCTCTCTCTCTCTCTCTCTCACTGTCCCTCACTATCTCTCTCAATTTCTCTCTGCCCCTATTCAATAATGAATAAATAAAGATACTTTAGCAATTAATAAGCTGGTATTGGGCTGAGGAAATGTTTTAGTAATTGAAGGCATGCTTTCCATGTGTAGGGTCCTGAGTTCAATCCCTGACATCACCTGAGAGTATCTTAGGCAGTACCAAGAATATAGACCGATGGAATTCCATGAATGGTGGCACTGTGCTTTGAGGCATCTCTCTCTCTCCTCACTCTCTTTCTTCCTCCCATAAAGATAAACAATAGAAAAATTAGGGTTGGATGGTTCAGCAGCAGAGCTTCCATTTGGGGCCCTAGGCTCATTTTGGCAGCACATCAAAACAGAAGGAAAAAAAAAAAAAGCAAAGACAAAAAGAAAAAAGAATCATCTCATTCAATCCCACCCAGCTAGTAAGTAGCATCCCACCACACCAACACACAGCATTCATATGTTCCCTACTTAGATATATTTTTAAATTTTTTTTTTGAATAGGACAGAGAGAAATTGAGAGACAAGGGGAAGACAGAGAGGGAGAGATAAAGATAGACACCTTCAGACATGCTTCATCACTTGTGAAACGAGCCCCTGGAGTCAGGGGCTTTAACTGGGATTCTTCCATGGGTCCTTAAGCTTTGTACTATGTGTACATAGCATGGTGTACCACTGCCCGGCCCCCTACTCAGATCTTATAACTCAACCATATTTATTGAGTGTCTAACATGTGTCAATCAAACACTCTGGATCCAGGAGGAAACAAGACAGAGGGGCTGGGCCCTGGGGAGTTTGCCTGTCAGGAGTCAGCAGGAGGCAGAAGTCAAGTCAAGGTGTGAGAGGGGGCTGTGCTTTGGAGTCACGACTGCGGGGACAACACCAGCAGACCAAGCATCGAGGTCAATCAAAGGGGCTCAGAGCAGGTGACCTGCAGTTGGTTCCATACACTGACCTATTCAAGGCTGCAAGCACACTGCCTTTGCCCCCAGCTCCCTCCCCTCCTTCGAGCGTCTGTGTGGGCAGATGGCCAGTGTAAATAGCACCTTTCTGGCCGACCAAGTGACCAAATGAAGAGGGACTTTGTTCTGATCCTCTCAAGCACGTGGGGGACCTAGCAAAAGCTGAAGAACCGCCTTCATAGCAGTAGTGAGAAGATGTGTTTCAGCACACGCTGAGCGAGGGCAGCACAGTCAGGGCAAGAGTCGCTGCCAAAGTTGTGGAAAGAGGCAGCAGAGTGGAGAACCCTAAGACTGGAGTAGGGAAAGTCACACACACACACACACACACACACACACACACACACACACACACACACACACACACACACTCCAGTGACCTCCGGTCAAGAGAGAGGGAGAAAGGGTCAATGACGAAGAGAAGGTGGCAGGGGTCCTCTGTTGGAAATACAAGGGATGGATGGTGTGTGGTTCCTGGGGGAAGGGGGAAGAAGAAAGAGGGAACCCAGAAGAGAAGTCCTAGGTGTGCCCCAGAGGAAAAGAACCTCTCATTCCTTGTGGTAGATGAGTGCAGAGGGACAGGGAGCACCCCCTCCCCATCACCACCACCACCACCACCACCATCTCTTGGTCAGGTCTGGGTCTGGAGAAAGGGTTCAAGTGTGCCCCCTATTCTATGATGAGAGGGAAAAGCAATGGGTGGGGAGGAAGGCCAAGAAATTCACGAAGATCTTCTTACCTGGCCTCAACCTTGTGTGTTCCCTCTCAAGAGTCTGCTCTCTGGATGGAAGGGAGTCTGTCCCTTTGGGGAGCAGCCCACACCCCATTTTACCTTCTCATTTGGTGGCTTTCAGCAAAGCACCTTGGGGTGGCTGCAGAAAGGCCATGCTCCAAGTGGGGGCAGGGCAGGTACAGACTGGGGGGCGAGGAAGGGGAGGCATGGAAGTGGGACTGCCTGTGACCCCTCTCCCCCATTCTTCCAACCGCAGTGGTGTAGTGCTGGAAAGCCAGGCCAGAAGGGCACTGCTTACCTGTAGTGTTTCCTCTGAAGTGCCCTAGGCAGGTTGGCTCTGTGCGTCCCTGGGGCAGTTCCTCCAAAGGACCAGGACCAAACAAGAAAGCTGGTGTTTAAATAACTTCCTCACCACAGCTGGCTCTCACCCCGCCCATCCCACAGAGCTGTCTCCTCCCCTTCTTTCTGGGAGAGCTCCCAGGACTTTGCATGTACTTCTCTCCTTTTCCCATCCTCAGTGCTGAGCCCTGCTCCCTGGGTGACTGGGGTTATCCCAAAGGGTACCAGAGTGCCAGGGGACCCTGCTTTACCCATCCCTTTGATCAGGAGGACTGGAAGGGCTTTTGAGTACCATCCAGAATTCCTAGCTTTGGGTATGGTTTGCTCAAGGGACTGTCTGCCCTTGTGCAGACAGGTCACAGACACTTGTGACCAGGCATAGAAGAAGAGTAATGTGTCCATCTTGTGTAACCAGGCTGAGGGCTTGGTCTGCGTTCTGGAACCATCCGTGCAGACACAGCCGCCCCCTGACCACAGGACTTCCTGCAGCAGAGATACCCAGCCCCCAGGACAATAAGTAGATTCTTATATAAATGCTACAAACATTAAAAAAAATAATAATAACACCATGGGCATTTCGCCCCCTGAAAAAGAACCACTTTTGTTCAATCTTCAAATAATAGAAGAAAAAGAAAAGTAATTTCCCTTCTCAAATTTTCCAGATGTTTATATCTGGGTTTCTGTGCCCCCAACATCCCTATTTTCTGTCTGCTTTTCTGTTCTATACTTACTTATTTTGGACAAATACAGAGAGAAATTGAGAGGGAATGGGGGGAGATAGATAGATAGATAGATAGAGAGAGAGAGAGAGAGAGAGAGAGAGAATGACCTGCAGCCCTGCTCCACCACTTGTAAAGCTCCCTCCCCTGCAGGTGGTGCAGGTGGGAGCCAGGGTCTTTGCATGTGGTAGTGGGTACACTCTTCTAGGTGTGCCACCACCCTGCCCCTCGGTCTTCTGACTTTCATTACTGTCCTTGAGGTTCTGTCCCCCACCCTCACCACCCCCCTCCCCTACACACACACACACACACACACACACACTATTTAACTTCATAGAGAAATTAATCAACACCATTGCTGAGTAACTTGGTCTAGGAACTTACCTGCAGCTTCACTGGTCTTTCCTCCTCTCTTTTCCTATTTCTTTTCTTTTTCTTTCTTTCTTTTTCTTTTTCTTTTTCTTTCTTTTATTTTTGTTGTAGTCGTCGTTGGATAGCACAGAGAGAAATGGAGAGAGGAGGGGAAGACAGAGAGGGGGGAGAGAAAGACAGACACCTACAGATCTGCTTCACCGCCTGTGAAGCGACTCCCCTGCAGGTGGGGAGCCGGGGGCTCGAACCCAGATCCGTACACCGGTTCTTGCACTTTGCACCATATGCGCTTAACCCACTGCGCTACTGCCATACTCCCCCTCTCTTTTCCTATTTCTAAAGTGGGACAGTCCCCACCCTCCTTGTTCCTGGATTTTGTTTGTTTGTTTGTTTATTGCCTCCAGGGTTATCACTGGGGCTTGGTGCTGGTGCTGCAAAACCACTGCTTCTGGAGACCATTTTTTCCCTTTTTTTTTCTTTCTTTTTTTATGGACAAGACAGAGAGAAATTGAGAGAGGAGAGGAAGATAGAGAAGGGGAAAGAAAGACACCTGCAGACCTGCTTCATTAATTGTGAAGTGACCGCCTGTGGTTAGGGAGCCCGGGGGCTCAGACTGAACTGGGGTCCTCGCAGGCGTCCTTGTGCTTCGCACTATGTGCCCTTTGCCCTGTGAGCTGCCCCCCTGCACCTTGTCTCTTTCCCTAACATTTTGCTTCACTCTCCACTTCAGGGTGCATGGTGTCACTGACCATTCTCTCTCCAAGGTCCCTTTCTCCACATGTTCCCTGCTAGTATTTACGAGATCAATGAAATGTTTTCATTATTTTCCTTGATAACCACCTTCCCTTTATTCCTTCCTCTCCTCCTTTACATTGTGGGCGTCCACTGGTGTCTGTCCCCATCATCCAGCTGAAACTGTGGTCCTAGGTCACCCTATGCAGTGCTAAGGCCAAAGGAAGCAAGCCACTTCCCATCTGCCTAATCTTGGCAAGTGTAGGTCTCTGTTGCCTCCTGTCACCGTGGAGATAAAGTGATATTCCTTCTCTGAGATCCCCTTCACAGGTGTCAATTTCCATCAATATCCTGACACGCCCAAGTCTAGATCTTTAGCTGCAAATGTTCCCAAAGCGTCAGTTTCCCCTAGTAACTGCCTATCAGCCATCCTCACAAGTCCTGTTCCCAGGACCCCTCACTCTCATCGTGTCTGAAATGAGACACCCACTTGGCTCTGAACACAGAGTGCATTTAAGTACACAGCTCCTACTGGGAGGGGGGGGTGTCTTTCATCCTGCGTGCTGTGACTAGAACAATGAGTGGTAGCGATGTTGATGACTCCTTCTGCCCTCCCTCAATCCTCAGGCCCAATTCTTCAGTGAATGACCTACTCTACTTTCTTTTTTATATGTCATTTATTTGAAAGAGACAGAAAGAAATCCAGAGGGAAGGGGAAAGACTGAGAGGGAGACAAAAAGAGACACCTGCAACCCTGCTTCACCACTTGCAGAACTTTCCTCCTGAAGGTGGCACAGGGGCCTTAAGCCCAACTCCTTGTACATTGTAATATGTGCGTTCAACCAGCTGCAACACCAGCAAACCCCTCTCTTCTACTGTTTTTTTAAAATATGTTTATTAGGGGGGATTAGTGGTGTATAGTAAATACAGTTGATGGCTCATGTGTAAAATTTCTCAGTTTTCTTCCTAGTTGCTCTTCTGCCAGTGTGCCCCTGAACCGGAAGTCCCCCCACCCCCACCTCACAGTCCTTTACTTTGGTGCCGTACACCAACTCCAGTCCCAGTTCTCCTTTGTGTTCCCCCGTTCTGTTCTTATTTTTCAACTTCTGCTCATGAGTGAGATCATCCCATATTCATCCTTCTCTTTCTGGCTTATCTCACTTAACATGATTCCTTCAAGCTCCCTCCAAGATGGGGCAAAGAAAGTCAATTCGAGATGCTGAGCAGTATTTCATTGTGTATATAGACCACAACTTTCTCAGCCACTGATGTGTTGTTGGACACCTGGGTTGGGTTGCTTCTTCTCCTTCTCCTTCTCCTTCTCCTTCTCCTTCTCCTTCTCCTTCTCCTTCTCCTTCTCCTTCTCCTTCTCCTCCTTCTCCTCCTGCTTCTCCTCCTCCTTATTTTTCCTCTTCTTCTTCTTCTTCTCCTCCTTTTTCATCTCCTCCTCTTTCTCCTCTTCTTCCTCCCCTCCCCCTCCTCCTTCTTCTCCTTTCTTTCTTTCTTTCTTTCTTTTTCTTTCTTTTTTTTTTTTTTGCCTGTAGGGTTATTGCTGGGGCTCAGTGCTGCTGGCACTATGAATCCACTTCTCCTGGCAGCCATTTTTTTTTCTATTTTATTGGATAAGACAGAGAGAAATCATCGAGAGAGGAGAGGAAGATAGAGAGGGAGCGAGATAGATACCTGCAGACATGTTTCACTGCCTGTGAAGTGTCTACCCTGCAGGTGGGGAGCCGAGAACTGGAACCCAGGTCTTTGTGTGGGTCCTTGTGCCTAGTACTATGTGTGCTTAACCAGGTGTGCCACCTCTACTTCCTAAATGCCACCGACTCTATCGCCCCACCCCTTCCTCTCCATCCCCACTGACAGTCAGAAAGAGTTCTGCAGGGGAATGGGATCTGAAGTCAAATTCTTTGCTTAGAGCTCCTGCATTTGTGGCTTGTTTTTCTTTTAGGAGTTCCAGGTACCATTCGGGTGGGCGTGCTGAGTTTCTCTGCGTTCCATGTGTTTTTCTCTGCACCCCTGCCTCCTGTCCCAGTCCCTGCCTATGTGCTGCTCACTCTGTCTCTGCTCCAGCCACATGAGTGTCAGCTCCTCGGCACGTCGCCAGAGCGACCTCCTCTCTCTCTTGTTGCCACATGGCCATGCTTTGTGTATCCCCAGATCCCAGCCTAAGTTGCTCAGTTACCTGGGTGTGGAACTTGCCCCCCACAAGGGCCAATTGTTCTCTGCTCCCTTGGATGTGCTCTCACTGGGCCCCACTGGGTAGAGACCCCACCCAGAGGCTCCTGCCCATCATTAACCCCAAGCCTCTCCCTTCAGTACTCTCTGCTCAGTACTCTAGAAGGATCCTAGTGACACATTCAGGTGAGTTTCCTGGCAACAGGGAGACTGGGTGTCCAGCATCCCTAGACACCCCCCCCCCAGCTGTGTGAAATATGGGGAGAGGCCAATCTTGCATCCCTAGTCCAGATCACGCAACTGTCAGGTCCCCGTGGTGCCCTGACTTGAAGATGCATTCAGGACCCCCATACCTACTCTCACAGTGGCAAATGTGCTCTGAGACTCACTGACCACTGTGTGAGGATGCTCAGCTATGGACTAGTTTTCTAACTCCTCAAACGACCAAGCCTGGAACATTAAAACTACAAGTGCAAACCAGGCAGTAGGGCACACATACCACCATGCACAAGGACCCAGGTTCAAGCCCAGGTCCCCATGTACGGGGGGCAGAGAGGGGAGTTTGTTAAGTGATAGAACAGCTGCAGTGTCTCTATTCCTTCTTTCTCTCTCTCTCTCTCTCTCTTTATCTCTCTCTCTCTCTCTCTCTCTCAGAAAAGAAGGAAAAAAATGGCCTTCAAAAATAGTGGAGTTGTGCAGCCCTTTCAATAATCATGGTGGTAAAGCACGCACACACACACACACACACACACACACACACACACACACACACACACACTGACTTTCCCTGTGCCTGACATTAGAGCCATCAGAAAGTCACTCAAGGAGTCACCCACTGGCTGGACTCCTTCCTCACAACACCAGGCTTTGAAGCCATAGTGATGCTTTTCCTGCCCTGTGATGGTCTCTGAGCTTCAGCAGAAAAAATGTGACTTTGACGAGCACTCTGAGTCTGATGGTATGTTTCTCCCTCAACAGGCCCTGAGATATGGGAAGGGGGCACCAATGCCACTTGAGCTACTGTTTCTTTTTGTAAAATTTATTTATTTATTTATTCCCTTTTGTTATTTTTGTTGTTTTATTGTTGTAGTTATTGTTGTTGTTGTTGTTGTTACTGATGTCATTGTTGTTGGATAAGACATAAAGAAATGAAGAGAGGAGGGGAAGACAGAGAGGAGGAGAGAAAGACAGACTTGCTTCATCGCCTGTGAAGTGACTCCCCTGCAGGTGGGGAGCTGGGGGCTCGAACCGGGGTCCTTATGCCTTGAACTATTGTTTCTATACAGGACTGGGGTGTACTGTGCATGTGAGGTGCCTCTTAAACTATGTATTATTCTCTTTTTGAGGAGGGGCAGAGCAAAGCATTTTTTTTATCATCCATGTCTCTCTCCAGGAATACTATCCTTTGTACTCTTGTGTGGTACACGTGATTGAACCCACCGTCTGATAGTTGATATAAGTGATTTTTCTATTGAACTGCATCCTGAGCTTTCTTTTTTCCCCCAAGAGGAAATTTAACACAAGGATTTAAGTTTAAGAAAAGGAATTTAGCACCAGGTCAGCTTGGTGAAAGACTAGATAAGAAACTAGGTGTGTGTGTGTGTGTGTGTGTGTTTGTGTATGTGGTGGGGTGGGGTGGGGAGGGCAGACTGTGAGTCAGTTCAGCAATTAGCTGCATCAGGGAGAAGTGTGTGTCACTGACCTGAGGGACTGGGGTCACTGGGGGTGGTGTGAGAAGGACTAGAACTGCTGAGCTGCAGACTGATGTCAAGGGGCTGAAGGCAGTCTTGTGTGAACCTGTGGGGAGAGGAGTCAGGGAAACATGCCCGCTAAGCTGTGCGAGGTCTCAAGGCCAACCCTGAGCTCCATGGCCCACCTGGTAGGCACGCCCATGGAGTCACCAGAGCTGTCATGTGCACAGACACAAATCCAAATCAGCCAAGGCGAAAGGCAGCAGGGGCACAGAGGCATGAAGGACAAGGGGCTTGAACACAGGACCCAGGAGTCCCCTCCTAGCGATGGGAGAACACTAGGGCTCTGCTTCTGGGGGTCCACTGGAGGCCAGCTGCATAACCCACCTCCCAGCCCCCACAGTAAACTGGTTCTCCCTGAATTTTAAGACCCAGATCTCAGTCAAAGCCAACCTAGCATAGGGTCTCCCTCCGTCCCTCCTCCCTCCCTCCTTTCCTTCCTTCTTCCGTTTCTTCCTTCCTTCTTTCCTTCCTTCTTTCCTTCCCTTTCTCTTTTCTCTGCCTTTTTAATAAAATATATATTTATTTATTCCCTTTTTGTTGCCCTTGTTGTAGTTATTGTTGTAGTTATTGATTTCATCGTTGTTGGATAGAACAAAAAGAAATGGAGAGAGGAGGGGAAGACAGAGAAGGGGAGAGCAAGACAGACACCTGCAGACCTGCTTCACCACCTGTAAAGCGACTCCCCTGCAGCTGGGAAGCCGGGGCCTCAAACCCAGGATCCTTTTGCTGGTCCCTGTGCTTTGCGCCATGTGCCCGTAACCCACTGCGCTACCGCCCGACTCCCTCTCTGCCTTTTTTTAAATTAGTGATTTAATATTGATTTATAAAATGACAAGATATCAGGGGTACAACTCCACACTATCCCCACTGCAAGAACTCTGGATCCCCACCCCCTGCATTGTAAGCTCCAGCAGTTCTCCCCAGAGACATGGGTCAATTATTATTTCTACAAATATCTGTCTATATTTGTATATATTTGGCCTTTTTTATGGGGGTTGTCTCATCTTCTCTCTTTCCAAGTCATACATACATCTATTACTACATCCAAATGGCTTTCCTTTATTCCTCATCTCCATCTGGTTCCTGATGGAGTTGGAGTTCAGAGCCCTCTGGATATCTTCCTGATGTCATTTCTCCCCCACGGGAAGTGTGGGTCAAACTTGTTTTTTTTTGGGGGGGTGCAGAAATTGGCAATTCTGGTGGCTGAAATTGCTTCTCTACTTGGCACTGGCTCTTTCTAAAGAGAGGGACTCAGGTCTGCCATGTGGACCTTTTTTTGCACAGCTTCCTGCACCCACCCCCAACCCCACCGCTGCCCTAGGTCAGAGCATAGCAGGGCAAAGAGGAAGAAGAAAAGGATCTTTGGGCAAACCCTTCCTGGAGGAGCAACATCCAATGGGAGAACTTTCAACACAGTGCACAGCAGCTCCTGGCTCTCCCTACACTGCTGTAGGCATTCCCGCAGTGTGGACACCCCAGGGGTGGGGTCCCCAGGTCACGGCACGTCTGCACTCCTGACTTTTCTAAAACCACACAGCTGTGGTCCTGTGTCTTCTTGACTGACCCTTGGAAAAGCTGCGACACACACCCAGTGACACCTGTGAGCAGGGAAGGAAGTCTGCAGCTCATCCCTCTGGGAGCCTGGTTCGTGTCACAAATGCAGGTCAGCTTTTGGGCCTTGTGGGCCTGCAGAAGTTTCCAGCTTTTCTCTCTCTGACCTTATCCTTCTGAGCTTTCAGGTTATTTATTTTTTTTGGAATTCCACTTCTCTTTCTACACAAACAATTGCCTTTGATGGTGCCTGGAGAGATGCAGGGAACAGACTGTGTTTGCTGAGGACATAACTCTTCCAGCAAACTCGGTTTGATTTGCATGAAAAACTTCACACCCTCAAAAAGCAATCAAAAAACTGTAGTCACATCAGGGAGCTACTGGATTTTTCCAGCAGAAACAGTACCTGCATTGTGTTGGCCTCAGATGTAGGGAGCCAGGGAGGCCCGTGGGCACACTCCTCAAGCAACCATGAGAGTCACCACGGTCCATTTGGGGCCATGTTTTTCTCCAGCACTTTGTACTTTCATTGCCATGGTGGGTGGGGGGTGGGGGGGCTTTATTCTGAAATGAATGAGGTTGGAGAGAGGCCCGGAGGAGGAAACTCAGGTATGTGACCCAGTCACAGCAGGGAGTGACAGGTGAGGTCTGCAACCTTGGTCATTCCTTCTCATCTCTTTTCTTTGATTTTATTATCTTTTCTCTTCTTTCCTTTTCTTTTTCTTTTTTTTTTTTTTTCTCCAGAGTTATTGCTGGGGCTTGGCGCAGGACACTGCTTCTGATGGCCATTTTTTTTAACTTTAAATTTTATTTATTAATTTTTATCTGCTAGAGACAGGGAGAAATTGAGAGGGGATGAGGAGATGGAGAGGGAAAGAGACAGAGAGACACCTACAGCCCTACTTTACCACTCATGAAGCTTTCCCCCTTGCAGGTTGGGGATCAGGGGTTTGAACCCTGGTCCTTGCTCACTATAGTGTAATCTGTGCATTCAACCATGTATGCCACCAACTAGCCCTGACAGCCCTTTTTCCCCCCTCCTTTTTCTAGTTTATTGTATAGGACAGAAAGAAATTGAGAGGGGAGGGAAAGATAGAGAGATAGAGGGAGAGAGAAGGATAGACACCTGCAGACCTGCTTCACCTCCTGTGAAGCTCTGAATCAGGGGGTTTGAACCCTGATCCTTGCGCTCATACTATGTGGGCCACCACCCAGCCCCCAACCCTCCCCAGCTTCATGATAGCTGGGGGGGGGGGGGCTTTTACAAAGACCAGCAATGGTACTGAATGCAGCCAGAAAGTTCTCAAGCACACTCATAGCTTCTGCCACAGGGTTTAAGGTCTCGGAGAGGACCCATCCTTCCTCCAGCTGATCTTTCTTTTCTTCTTTTTTTTTCCTTTTCTTTTTTGTTTATTTAGAAAAAGGAGACATTAACAAAGCCATAGGATAAGAGGGGTGCAACTCCACGATTCCCACCACCAGATTTCCGTATTCCATCCCCTCCCCTGATAGCTTTCCTATTCTTTATCCCTCTGGGAGTATGGAGCCAGGGTCATTGTGGGATGCAGAAGGTGGAAGGTCTGGCTTCTGTAATTGCTTCCCCCACTGAACACCAGCAACAGTGCCCCATGGCTGGCTCCTCCTGAGGCCTCAGCTTCCCTGAGGATGACTCTGGGCTCTGTCACCTCCCCACTATCTGCCTTTGGGGAACCAACTATCAGCTGTCTCTCCTCAGGGCCAGGCCTTCCGGGAACATCCGGGGTGGCAGAAGCTTCTGCTTAGAAAGCAGAGACTGAGCTAATGTGCTCTCAAGCTCACAGTGAATACCTCTTTCTCACTTTAGTATTAGTTTCTGTGGTAGTGAATGACACATGGAAAAAAAATTGCCATCTTGACTGTGGGAAAGCACATAAAACAATTGTGTCAAATATATTCACAGCGTTGTGCAAATGGCCTCCAGAGCTGCTTCATCTTGCAGAAATGAAACTTGCTGTGTCTTAAACCATCGTACGTGAGAGGATGTGCCCCTGTGAGCCCGTGCGCGTGTGTGTGTGTCTGTGAGTGTGAGTGTCTGTGAGTATGTGTCGGAGTGTGAATGGGTGCAGGGCAGTGTGAGTGGGTGTGCATCCTAGGTTGTGAGTGTGTGTGTGTGCACCTGTGAGTGTGTGTGTGTGTGTGTGTGTGTGTGTGAGAGAGAGAGAGAGAGAGAGAGACAGAGAGACAGAGAGAAAGGGAGAGAGCCTGTTTGATATATATGTTGGGACCACTGAAAATCTCCTAAGAAACTCTCAGAACTCAGGCTCCCTGAGATGTGGGTTTAGCTCCAGACATCACTCTCCATTGCCCCTTCCCAGAACCTCAAGATGTGACTAGGCTTGTTAAAGAGACTCTAAGGGGCCAGGTTGTGGTGTACTTGCTTAAGTACATATGTTACCGGACCTGAGTTCAAACCTCCAGCCTCCACCTGCAGGGAGAAAAATCTTCCTGAGTGGTGAAGCAGGGCTACAGGTGTCTCTCTGTCCTTCTTTATTCCCCTTTCCTCTCAATTCTCTCTGTCTTATCCAAAAAAAATAACAAATAAAATAGATTCCTAGAGATCTTTAAACTTTTTCTTTTCTTTTTCTTTCCTTCCTTCCTTCCTTCCTTCCTTCCTTCCTTCCTTCCTTTCATCTTTCTTTCTTTTTTTCTTTATTCTTTTTTCTTTTTTTGCCTTCAGGGTTATCACTGGGGCTTGGTGCCTGCACTATGAATCCACTGCTCCTGTCAGTCATCTTTTTCCCATTGTTGTTGCTGCTGTTGTTGGATTGGACAGAGAGAAATTGAGAAGGGAGGGGAAGACAGAGAGGGGGAGAGAAAGATAGATACCTGCAGACCTGCTCCACTGTCTGTGAAGCAACCCCTTGCAGGTGGGGACCTTGGGGCTTGAACCAGGGATCCTTGTGCCTGTCCTTGTGCCCAGGAAATGGTTGGTATGTTTTTAAAGGAGACTCATAAGATAGCTCAGCTGGGAGTGCTCCTGCTTTGCCATGCAGGGAACCCAGGTTCAAGGCCTGGCCCTCACCCATCATATTGGTGGAAGCTTTAGTGTTGTTATGCCTCTCCCCTCCTCTCTCCCCCTTCTCTCTCTTTCTCTCTTTCTAGATGAGAAAGTCAGTCTAGAGTTGTGAAGGGAAAGGGAAGACAGCTCAGCTCTGGCAGATGATAGCCCTGAGGACTAATTCCGGGCCTCTGGAGCAATGGGCAGGCAAGTCCCGTGCACCTCGATCTGACTGTATCTCCAGCCCCAGCTTGTCAGACTTTGAAATACCCCAAGGTCTTGGTGGTGGCACACCTGTTTGAGAGCACATTCCCTTGTGCCAGGACCTGGGTTCGAGCACCTTCCCTACGCCTGCAGGTATCTCTCTTTCACTCTCCCTCTCTAGTTCCTCCTCTGCTCTCGAGTGGCCGCCAAAAGCAGTGGATCTGTAGTGACGACAATGATCTTGGTGGCAAATATAAATCCATAAAATAAAATGCTTCCTGAAGCGTGGCAAAAGTCCATCAGAGCTCTTACAGATGAAGACTTTCCCGTTGGAAATGACAATATCTTGTACAAAGTTGGTTGAGCGGTCAGCCGTGGAGATGCCAGTGAGAAGTCATAGGCAGCTAGACACAGCAAAAATGCCCAGCCCCCTGGATCCCATCCCTCCTCAGGAGCTGCTCACACTCGACTGGCCACTGGAGCATAGCAAGAGAACCACACCCACACCTAGTTATTCTCACTTTCCCAGAGAAAAAAGAAAAGCACTCTGTGACAAAAATAAAAATGTCGTGAAGGAAGAAAAAGCAATTCAAGTGGTAGCTTAGCAGTACATAGAAACAAAATCAGCCACAGAAATGAAGCCAAATAGTAACTAGCATACTGCTACAAATGCTCTTGTTAGGGAGTTCGGCGGAGCACAGCAGATTGAGCACACATGGCGCAAAGCACAAGGACCCGTGGAAGGATCCCATTTCAACCCCTGGCTCCCCACCTACAGGGGAGTCGCTTCATAGTCGGTGAAGCACGTCTGCAGGTGTCTGTCTTTCTCTCCCTCTCTGTCTTCCCCTCCTCTCTCCATTTTTATCTGTCTTGTCCAATAGTGATGACATCAGTAACAACCACAATAATAATTACAATAAAACAACAAGGGCAGCAAAAGGGAATAAATAAATAAATAAATACTAATTTAAAAAAAGAAAACAAATGTTCTTGTTAAAAGAACAGTAGCAACTGGAAAACATAATGGGAGGGTGTGTGCAGTGGCACACCCGGTTGAGCACACACTTTGCCATGTGCAAGGACCTGGGTTCGAGTCCTCACTCCTCACCTGCCAGAATGAGGAGGCTTCATGAGCAGTGAAGTAGGTCTGCAGATGTCTGTCTTTCTCTCTCCCTCTCTATTTCTCCCCTACCTTTTTAATGTCTCTCTTCCATATCAAATAAAATAGATAATTTAAAAAAGGAGAAGAAAAAGACAAAATGGCTGCTGGGAA
The DNA here is from genome assembly GCF_950295315.1 of Erinaceus europaeus. Lineage (NCBI taxonomy): Eukaryota > Metazoa > Chordata > Mammalia > Eulipotyphla > Erinaceidae > Erinaceus > Erinaceus europaeus. The sequence continues at coordinate 11,833,187 of NC_080165.1, read as the reverse complement.
TGGTGCATTCATAGTGTGGACACCTTGGCTGCAGACAGAATGAAATTATAGTAGGGAAATACCTGGTTATATTTTAGTCGAGTCAAATCTCATAAAGCGCAGTGCTGCATGGCATCTCACAGTTCAGCTCATAAAACATTACTGATTCTGTTCCCCCATCCTATAAAAGCTTTATTGGGCTGTATGATCAAGGAATTTCAACAGTCAAGGGCAAAGGGTTATGAGGAACTCTTAGAAGACTTCTTTGGGGCATCAGTGGTAGACTGTCCTTGCCCACATGTGTAACTGATAGGACATCATCTGTCATCCTCTCATCCCAGTGGAATAAAGGAATTGGATTCATCAGACAACAGGCCTAATATCTTGTCACAAGACTAGAGTTTACTGAAAATCAATTTTACTTATATATGTGTGTGTGCAAATATTTTCTTTCAGTTACTAATGAGTTCCAGGAAACGTTTCCAGTGGATCATGATACATACCCATCTGGACCAGCTCGTATCTCAGACGCCACTTGAACAGCTCAGAGGCGGTATCAGGATCCAAGAAACACAGGAAGGACTCACACACAGTTATCAGCAAGCCCTGCTGTGGAAACTGCCTAGCGAGCATCACAGAAAAGAGAACTTGTCCCACCCTGTGGCTGTATCCGGGCACCCACACACGTGATTATGCAACAGTCCTTCCTAGCTGTGGAAATTTAGAGAATTGGATCCAGAAGATCCTGAGGAACAGCATGTCCTATCAGTTTCCGGCCCGGCCTCACTGGATACTTCTCTTGTGGTTTCCAAGTTTCGATGTCTTTTTTCTGCTCTTCTTCCAGAAAAGCCTCCCATGGCTGGTTCCATTTCTTTAGCTCATCAGCAAGAAGGCGTCCCTTGGGAGAGGAGATGTAGAAGGGTGCTGAACCATTGTCTGGGCACCCTTGCTGGCTGTACCCACAGCTTCATTGGGAAGGGGTAAGAGACCTAAATAGATTAGCACTTTGACCTGACTAGACTTGGGCTTCCAAAGAGAGCAGGGGCCCACATGGAAGCTGGCCCATTCATGTGACCCACTTCATCCTCCTCTGATCCATTGCCCTGGTAGCTGTCTTATGTCACTTAAAAAAGGGGAATGGGTGATGGAGGCCCTCATTCATCACAGTTAGAAATAAAGCCTCCTGGGCCCTCACATAACACAGCTGTCACCAGACAGCAGTGGCTGCTATCCCCCGTGACAACAGTGAATTGATATGAAACTCCTGAAAGAGTTTCTGGGTTGAAGACAGTGACAGGTAAAGGCTGATCACAGCCCTCCCAATGATCTGAACCAATGGACAAGTTAAGTCTTTGCTCTCTTGAAAAATGAGAAAGGACAGATGACATCCATTGGCAGCATCAACACATTATACAGATGTATGATGGTACATATATACATACAAACACATGGCTTTATTCAGCTTTCTTCCACTCAATTTAAAATAACCTTTTGCAAATTAGATCATTTGTTCATTCATTCATTCATTCACTAGTTTCCAAAGATGACTTCAAGTCCTCATACCTCTCAGACACACACTGTCATGTGGTCTTCCACCAAAGTATATCAGTGAAAGTGCCACAGAAAGGCATAAGAACTTTGTGTTTTAGGACCTTAACTCAGCATTTAAAAGTCCAGCTGAACTCTTGAAAAAGAGACATTGAGATTAATGGGAAGGATAAAGGGTCCCAGCTTCCCCCATAACCAATTTGATCCAGTCTTCACCTGTCCTAACTGCCCAGGTGAGAGGCCATTAGGAGAATGCATCCTTTGGTCTCTGTCAAGACATTCACACTGATATTACATGGAACAGAGATAAAGCCAGCCTGCTAAGTCCTGCTACAATCATGAAGCATTGAGAAATCATATAAAAGTGACTGTCCTTCTAATCCACTAAGCTTCAGGATCCTTAGCTATATAGATAAAAGAAACATCAGTAGAAAAAAAGGCATATCAATTCAAGAACTACTTATCCCTACTACTGGTGACCATGCGATGAACAAGAAATGATATCTACCTTTGTGGCACATCAGACCAGGGGAGGGAATAAAGCTAATAGCTAGCTGTAGTAATTTAGTCAATATTCTGCTTCAATAATTTCATAAGATCCTGCTTATCTTTTATGTTCCCATGACAAATAGAGTATATGAACATAATATATGCTCAGAATATGCTGACTAAGTAATTAAAATCAGCAGACTATCTCCTTTCAAAGAATGAAGTGTGGGTTACTCACTTAAATTGGAATAGATGTTTTCAGTGAATTATGAATGGAGTGTTAGTGTTAGTGTTAGCTTTGTGCTTACTTAGTCACATACTTTAAATTTTATTTCCATATCTGAGATCCAAATAATTGCAAGGGGGAGATGGTGATCTATGCTTCTAGAAATCCTTCTTACATTAGTGCCCATCCCACCCTCCCTCGTAACAGTAATCGGTTTCCCACTCACATTGTAATTCAAATGGATTCTATTTCCTTTAAACATTCTTTGGGTCTCTTATTTCTTTTCTTTTTTAACTTTCTTTATTTACAGTTCACAGTAAAATATAATAGTTTGTACATGCATAACATTTCCCAGTTTTCCACATAACAATTCAACCCCCACTAGGTCCTCCTCTACCATCCTGTCCCAAGACTTGAAACCTTGCCCCCACGATCCCCACCCCAGAGTCTTTTACTTTGCTGCAAGTCCTAATTCTGCATAGTGTTTTCCCTTATGATCTTCTATTTCAACTTCTGCCTATAAGTGAGCTCATCCTATATTCATCCTTCTATTTCTGACTTTTCTCACTTAACACAGTTTCTTCAAGCTCCATCCAAGATGAGGTGAGGGAGGTATATTTATCATTTTTAATAGCTGAATAGTATTCCATTGTATACATAGACCACAACTTACTCAGCCAGTCATCTGTTGTTGGACACCTGGATTACTTCCAATTTTGGACCACTT